>NC_083411.1:51863862-51957684 GCF_020745735.1 Hemiscyllium ocellatum | reverse complement strand
TGTTGTACTGCACTGTGCGTGCTTCCACAGGGGTCATTCTAAAGCAGACCCAGTATTATGGACGAGACCTGACCCTTCTAGATATAGTAAAGGAGATAGCCTCGACCCTACCTTTAATATTTATTTCCTCGGTCGTGTAGGTGCTGTCTTCCAGATTTGATTTGATTAGTCGACTACTCGGCATTAATCAAAACAAACATCTCCTATGGATGCAATTAAAATACCAAAAATAAATGGCATAACTTTAACTGTTTTGAATACTTAACAGGAGATTCGTACTTAAGTAAAAACATTATCAACTGTTCCCAATATCAGGAGCATCCCATAAACACACACTTGACAAGGCAATTTAGTAAAACAGTTAAAGTTGTCATGTGCGCCTCTCTCCTGTCCAACAGACAAAATACTGAAGGAATAGTCTACCTCCTATTATTTCAAAGAGGAAGTTTCACCTAAGACTCTAACAGCAGAGAAGTCAAGCTGTTAGCTCAGCAGCAGAAGAAACCGTTCATGAACTAAAAAGAAATAGCTAACCTTTCCTGGGTCTGTATGAACCTTCACCCATTTATGCCTCTTTTGTCTCATGAAAAAACCACTGAGGGATATTGCCAAACTATTTACCAACTGTCTGCCTGCAGCAGACAGTCTGGTCTCTGTGGCAACACCTCTCTGCAAGAGAAACAGCAGATAATACATCTCTCTTAAAGGCACAAAACCATCACAATAGGGCTCCTGAGGAAGATACTTCAACGATGAAGTACCGTGCTGTAGACTATAAACAATGTGTCCGGCATCATAGTTGTTTGCATGTCTTCCACAACCTGACTTTACCAAAGGGTAATGTCTCAGAGGTGAGAGATGAAAGAATGAGCTATTATTTGAGGAGGTAGCTGGAATTGAGGATGCTGTGATGGCCCAGGATGGCTCAGGTGGATATAAGGAATACATGGCTATGGTCTGATGAACTAGGGAGTGGCATGAATACCTCAATGCTGCACACCCCTCAGGGAATTGAACTACACTGACACATTTCTTGACTGTTCTGTTTTTTATTTGGCAGCCTGCCAATTTAAAAACATTGCTGTCTGCTTCCTGTCTGTATTAATCATTTCTTCACATTTACATTCCAATATCTTGCTGCCTTCAATGATCAATGCGAAACAACTGCAACAACTTTAATCACGTAAGCTCTTTCGAACAATGCCATTAAATCTGTATTACCTCTACTCATCACTTCTGCCAAAAAAAGCATCACTTCAGTTGTCTTTGGATGAAATCCCATTTGCCATCTACCTGTCCATTTGGCCTGAATAAACATGTCACAGAGGTCAATATCTTTCTTTCAAAAGCTTCTTTAGATTTTGAATGCTCCATTTTGATGGTTTTTTTTTGATTTTTCAGGGGTTCCTTTTCCATTCTCACTCACACTTTCATTAGGTGATGCAGTCAGGGCAGTAACATTATCTTCTGTACACGTGTTGACAAGTATGGAACTGAGACCTAACTCAAAAGCAGAATATTTGAAGAATCCTCAATTATCATCCTCCATTAAACATATAATCAGCGCACCCACGATAAGCATTAATATTGTCAGCACAGCAGTATTTTAATCAGTATAAGGCAATAGGCAGAAGTTAGAAACTAAAGCTTCTTTCAAAAATAACTGACGAACACTGCAGCACAGAAAATCATTACCCTACCCTAGTCCACACTGGTGAAGTCACAACTAACACATTTTCATTGATATGCTTGAAGTTGGAGGATTTTAACCGGGCAGTTATTATCCTTTTACTATATCTTAGACTCGATAGATTTTAATTTAACAATTTATCCAACATTGCTTTTAATCAAGCATCAATTCTTACTTGCATATTTGAGTTCTAAACTTCTTCCAGCTCTTATGTAAATGTTTTCCTTTTCACTCCTGAAGGTCTGTCTCTAATTTTCAGGTTATGCACCTTTGCCATAGACTCTCCTAAATTAATTGTTTGCTTATTTGATTATTTTCTTCCACTATAATATCTAATTAGACTTCCCTAGTGTTTCTTCACTGACTACACTTTTGAAAAATCTTAAAGTCATGAAAAACACGATTAAAATGCAGCTGTTTATCATTGTTTGGGATCTCAGTTCATACAAAAAAATTGCAAGTTTAACTTTAACACAGTCCTTGCATCTCAGGTGTTCATGGTATGCAAATAATTTGAGAGATGTTAACACAAAAAACAAATGTTTTAATTGAAATAAATCTATTCAGTATTCAATTATCCAAATAATAGTGTGCATTAGAATAATATCCACTGCTTTTTTTCCTGTACAGTCTTGAATTTTACACAGCCTTAAGCTAAAGATGTCACATTTATTTGCAAGGAATTCATTGTCTCAGAGGCTTGACATTTCTTGACCAACAGTAAATTTTTAATTGACAAGTTTAAAGCTGTTTCTGTTCCCTTCACAGCCTTTTCCCTTTACACCTTCTTTTCTTCCTGGCCTCTACATTGTAGCCTTTCTTCCTAGGAACGCCATTTCCCCTTGTAGTCTCTACCAACAGAAACCACTGTCTTCTTGGCAGCGCTTGCCCCACAGCAACATCTCCTCATGGCAGCCTTGTTCCCATCAGTGTCTCCTCATTGCTCTCTCATTGGCAGTCTCTTCCCCCAGAGGAAACATCTCCCCCACAGCCTCTCACATCATTACTGTTGTGCTGCTCAGGATTATGTTCCCCCTACTCACATCTGCTTACTGCTCCTGCAATCACAGGCTGTTTCTCCCACATTTCTGCACTAGTCACCCTATCAGTAGCAAATGTGGGGAGAAACAACACATGATTGGAGAGCAGCCCCTTCCAGATGCTGAACAGGGTTTCTTTTTTGGTCACTTCCACAAACTGAAATGACAGGTCTTTTTGGGCCATTCAGTATGAAATCACACATGAAATCTGTGCATTTGGAACTCATCCATGTAAAAGCTGCCTTGAGTTCAAGGCAGATGAGGAATGAAGCAAAAACGAAGGATAACTTAGGATTTATTACTAGAAATCATGAGGATAAGAAAAATTATCATTAAAGTGCTTCATCTGAATGCTCGTAGTATTCGTAACAAAGTAGATGAATTAATGGCACAAATCATTGTGAATAATTATGATGTAGCATCACAGAGACGTGATTATAGGGTTTCAGGACTGGCAGTTAAACATCCAAGGATTTACAGCTTATCGAAAAGACAGGGAGGTGGGTGGAGGGGGCAGGTTGCCTTGTTAGTTAAGAATGAAATTAAATCTATGGCACTGAATGACTTCAGGCAGATGATTTGGAGTCTGTGTGGGTGGAGTTGAGGAACCTCAAAGGTCAAAAAAACATGATGGGAGTTATGTGCAGACCTCTTAACAGTGGTCAAGACCAGTAGCGTAAGATGGACTGGGAAATAGACAGGACATGTCAGAAAGGCAAGGGGGACTTCAATATGTAGGTGGACTGGGTGAATAATGTTGCCGGTGGATCCATAGAAAGGGAATTCATGGAATGCTTAGAGAATGGCTTTTTGGAACAGCTTATGATGGAGCCCACAAGGGAGCAGGCTATTCTGGACTTAGTGCTATGTAATGAGGCATAGTAAGGGAACACGTAGGAGGCAGCGAACAGAATATGGTAGATTTCAGTCTGCAGTTTGAAGAGAGAAGGCAAATCGGATGTAATGTTGTTACAGTTAATTAAAGATAATCACAGGCACATGAGAGAAGAACTGAAGAAAATTGACTGGAAGCAGAGCTAGTGGGGAAGACAGAGAGCAACAATGGCAGGAGTTTCTGGATGTAATTTAGGACACAGTACAGAGGTTCATCCCAAGGAAAATAAAGATTATCGGGTGAGGGGGTGGGGGAGTGATTAGACAGCCATAGCTGACAAAGGAAGTCAGGAAATGTGTCAAAGAAAAGAGAGAGTCATAAAGTGGCCAGGAGCGCTCAGAAATCAGAAGATTGGGAGAGTACAAAACAAACAAAGAATAACAAAAAGAGAAATAAGAAAGGAGAAGATCAAATGAAGGTAGACTCGCCAGTAATATAGAAATGGTAGTAAAAAGTTTCTTTCAATACATAAGAAACAAACGAGAGGCAAAAGTAGACATTAGGCTGCTCCAAATTGATGTAGGAAGGCTAGTGCTGGGAGATAAGGAAATAGCTGAAGAACTTAATAAGTACTTTGCGTCAATCTTCACAGTGGAAGACACGAGTAATATCCCAACAATTAAGGAGAGTCAGGGACAGAGTTGGAGTATGGTAGCCATTACAAAGAGAAAATGCTAGAGAAGCTAAAAGATGTAAAAATTCTTTAAATCTCTTGGCCTCGATAGGCTACATCCTAGAGTTCAGAGGAAATAGCGGAGGTGTTGGTTGTGATCTTTCAAAGATCATTAGTGTCAGTGAAAGTCCCAGATGATTGGAAAATCGCTGTTGTTATCCCCTTCTTCAAGAAAGAATCAAGACATAAGATGGAAAATTATAAGCCGATTAGCCTAACCTAAGTTGTTGGTAAATTCTAGAATCCATTGTTTAAGATGAGACATCTAAATTCTTGGAAGTGCAGGTCAGATTAGAACAAGTCAGCATGGATTTTGTAAGGGGAGTGGTTGTGCCTGACAACCTTCAATACTTTGAAGACGTAACAATTAAGTTAGACCAGGAAACCCAGTAAAAATAATCTATCTAGACTACCCAAAAGGCCTTTGATAAGGTGCCTCATGAGAGGCTGCTGAGTAAGATGAGCGCCCATGGTGTTTGAGGTGAGCTACTGGCATGGATTGAGGATTGGCTGTCTGACAGAAGCAGAGAATTGGGATAAAAGGTTCTTTTTCGGAATGGCAGCCAGTGACCAGTAGTGTCCCGCAGGGTTTGGTGTAGGGGCCACAGCTGTTCACTTTATGTTAATGATCTGAATGAAGGGACTGGTGGCAATCTGGTGAAGCTTGACGATCTTAGGAAGTTATGTGGACAGGGAGGTAGTACTGAGGAGGTGGGGAGGCTGCAGAAAGATTTGACAGTTTAGGAGAGTGGTCCAGGAACTGGCTGATGAAATTCAAAGTGAGCAAATGTGAGGTCTTGCACTTTGGAAAAAGAATACAGGCATGGACTATTTTCTAAATGGTAAGGAAAATTCCCGCCCTATAAAGGGATCTGGGAAGTGCTAGTCCAGGATTCTCTAAAGGTTAATTTGCAGGTTGAATCTGTGATTATAAGAAAGCAAATGTAATGTTGTCATTTATCTCAAGAGGGCTGGAATGTAAAAAGCAGCGATGTGCTTCTGGACTTTATAAAACTTTAGCTAGGCCCCATTTAGAGTAGTGTGTCCAATTTGGGCCCACACCTCAGGAAGGACTCACTGCACTGGAGCGGTCCAGCGGAGATTCACCTGGATGATCCCAGGAATGGTGGCCTAACATACGATGAACACTGAGGATCCTGGGATTGTTTAGAGTTTAGAAGGTTGAGGGGAGATCTAATAGAAATTGCAAGATAATGGCATGGCTTTAAAAGGGTGGACTCTGGGAAGTTGTTTCCATTAGGTGGGGAGACTAGGACCCGTGGGCACAACTTTAGAATTAGAGGGGTTCAATTCAGAACGGAAATGAGGAGACATGTCTTCAGCCAGAGAGTGGTGGGCCTGTGGAATTCATTGCCACAGAGCACAGTGGAGGCTGGGACGTTAAATGTCTTCAAGGCAGAGATTGATAAATTTTTGATTTCGCAAGGAATTAAGGCCTCCGAGGAGTGTGCGGGTAAGTGGTGTTGAAATGCTCATCAGTATGATTAAATGGCGGAGTGGACTCGATGGGCCAAATGGCCTTGCTTCCACTTCTATGTCTTATGGTCTGATGGTCTAAAGTTGGAGGCAATTTCTATCATTGTCACTGCTCATCAATTCTTGAAGTCTGGTTTCTTCCGCAAGATCTTGAAGTACTATTCTGCATTCTGGAGTCAGGCTATTTAGAGTAATGCAAATCAAATCATGGATCCAGTATTGATCCTTGGGATACACCACTGTATATTATCCTTCACTATGACAATTAACCAATTCCTATAATTCATTGTATTCTACATTTAAGCCATTTTAAAAACAGTTGGACACAGGTCCTCCTATACAGAAGCATCAGTTTTATTAACCAGTTTTTTTTAATGTGTCAAATGTATTTTTAAAATCGATATATACAACATACATTGATTTCCCATCATCAGCATTATCCATTATTTCATTAAAAATTATCAATTAAGTTAGTCAAGTATGATCTGCCTTTGAAATCATGCTGTCTATTCTCCATCCATGCTGATGTGCCCCCTTAACTCCATGACCATTTTATTTGTACACTAATCTTTTCTCCGACATAACTGAATACCTTTGAAAATCCAAATTCTTCATTATTTGTAACCAAGAAAAGCATCTAACAAATTAATTGAATATGATTTTCATTTAGTAAATATGTATCGTATAATATGTTTGTAATGGGTTGTTAGGTTTCTCTTGATAATAACATGAAAACATTTTTCCATCAATTGATGTCAGCTGCCTGGTCAGTTCAGTTCCTATTTTCACTTTCCACTGTTTTTTTCTTGGAAGTAATGGTACATTTGCTAATTTCATGAGACCATTCTAAACCATAGGGATTCTGAAACATATTCACTCATTGGTCCATTATCTCTGTAGATACCTCTTTCCAGATGAGGATGTACCCCTTTAGGTCCTGGGGATCTATTGGCTTTTCATCACTTAGTTTTTTCAATACTTTTTCACTGCTGATATTAATTAGCTTAAGTTCCCTTTATTATTAGTTCCTTGGTATTCTCTCTTTCTGGCCTTGACTTGATATGGCATGAAATGCTGGTGATTTGCAACTATCACACTGTGACACTTTTATTCACGCCTATAACATAAAGATGAAATGTGGGTTATGCAGTACTAAAGAATTCAATAGACTTGTTATAGCTCCTCATATTTACTAGTGTACATACAGTCACTGACAATTGTGCGTTTGGACTCAAGCTCAATAATCAAATGTACTGTAGTATGTTTCTCAGCATGTCATGCTGCAAGAGGCTAGAGGTCAGTAAGATGGAGACTGAGAACTTTGTACCACTATGTCCACATGCCATGATATATTGCTGGCATCATGACCATTTTTCGAAATGGTATATCACACATTGATGTTGAGATATAACCTGACATAACCTTTTTTTCCAAGATAAGAGGTCGCAAACAGACAAATGAAACTGTTTATACAGGTACCTGTTGTCCTTTTTAATAATTATAAAAAATATATTGAAACAGTATTAACAACATTAATAGAGTCATAGAGATGTACAGCACTGAAACGACTTTCAGTTCAACTTGTCCATGCTGACCAGATATCCCAACCCATCTCGTCCCACTTGCCAGCACTGGACCCATATCCTTCCATAACTTTCCTATTCATATACCCATCCGATGCCTTTTAAATGTTGCAATTGTACTAGCCTCCACCACTTCCTTTGGCAGCTCATTCCATACATGTATGACTCTTGCATGAAAAAGTTGCCTCTTTGGACTCTTTTATATCTTTCCCCTCACTCTAAACCTATGCCTTCCAGTTCTGGACGCCTCCCTCCCAGGGAAAATACCTTGTCTATTTATCCTATCCATGCCCTCATGATTTTATAAATCTCAGCCTCTGATGCTCAAGGGAAAACAACCGCAGCCTATTCAACCTCTCTCTACAGCTCAAAATTTCAACCATGGCAACATCCTTGTAAATCTTTTCTGAACCTCGGATAGTAAGCTGATAGGGGGATATGAGTCACTCCTCCTTTGACACACATGCCTTAGGTTGGTTTGACAAAGATCTGCGATCCATTGTCAGATACTATCTACTTTGATATGCCAAATAAACTGACAATAGTAGGAATTATTTAAGTAATGCTTACACTCATCATATTACCAATTCATCAAACAGTTATTAGTTTAGTGAAGTTATCAGTCATGAGGATGTATCCTGCCCGTGCACTGTAAGCATGTTAGTTGCTATTTTTCTCCAGTTGATTAAAGGAACATTGTCCAGATGTAGAGGTTGCTGGGGTCGGTCAGTTTTGCCTTTAGCATGTGTCTCTGAGTTGCTAGATTTCCTTATTCATCTCAGACTTTGATCTATTTCATTAAGGAGTGAGGGCGAAGCTGAGGTGGTGGAGGTCAGGTCCCAGATCAGTCACAAGCTCATTTAATGGTAGGACAGCTCAAGGGTTAAATAGCCTTCCTCTGTTCCTGTATTCATATCTATAGTCAGGAAGTCAATGAAGGGGTTCCTGTGCATGGTAAAGCAGTCAATGAATCATTTCTTATGATGAATGTTTGTTTTTGAATTAAATTAGAATCTGAGGAATTTCATCAGCGTTCACAGTGTGAACAAAATCTTGAAGATCCCTTGTGATGTGGTGGTAATGTCCCTTCAACTGAGCCAGCAGGTCTGAGTTCATTTCCCATCTGCTCCAAAGATATGTAATAACACTTTTACCAGGATAATTGAAAAATACCTAGAAAAACCTGTTAACTTATAAGGTGTCTCTGTGCAAAGACATTTGACCTTAGACAAACTGTTTTCTATTGTTATTTTGTTCAGTAAAGTGGTTTTTACGCCGTACAAGTTCAATGTGAGACTGGGGAGATCGTCTGGTATTTAGCCCTCTGTCTGTTTCTGGCCTGGCTAATAATTGGGGCGGTGTTATCAAAAGGAATCAAATCTTCAGGAAAGGTAAATGATTAGTGCTGAGTAGAATTAAAACAATATCAAAATACAGATTTCTATAACAATAAAATTAGAGCTTATAAATTATTTGTGAAGTGGCTGGTTTATCTCCCAGGTAATGTTAACAGTGTCTCATTGAAGAGTGGGAGATTCATAAAACTTAATTGGCACTTCAGGCCTGAGGGAGATCTGTGGATCTTTTCTAGGAAAAGAACAGCAGTATTCCTGCAATGTCTCCCTCATTTTAAGGATTTCAGTTACTGCTACAGGGACTCTGGGGAATTTTGTTTCCCTCATGCATGTGTTGAACTGTTTTTTAACCCAAAAGTACAAATTTTTTGTACTATACCCACTTCGAATATGAAACCGTAATGCTGTGATGTAAACTTACTGGATGCAATATACAGCACACTGCATACATAGTGATGAGATAAAGCTTCTGTATGATAGCTAGATATAGGAATCTATACACATGCTGACAAGCAACTATGTGTTCCCCTTAGCTATTATCCCTGCATTACTGTTGGTGGTTGGGTTGATGGAACAGTCTGCGACATAGTAAGTACAATAGCTTGTTTATAGGTCAGAATGGATTACAATCTCTCCAAATCTCTCTCTTGTGACAGCAAACTCCCTATCTTTGAATTAAAATCTTACCTTTGACATATAACTTTTCATGAGTATATATCATATCTTAGAAAAATAATGTATGATTTAATTTCAGTTACAGTACCTATCTCAGTTTCAAATATGTACTCCAGCTGATTATTATTCCTCTAATTCTATTCTGTTTCATTCTCTGCATCGATTAAAATCCTATTGCTTTAATATTCTGTTAAGTTGAATACTTTAAATGGGGAATATGGAATATCTAATAATTTATTCTGTGCTCAGGTGGTTTATTTCACTGCGACATTACTTATGTGATTCTGACCATACTCCTGATCCAGGGCTTACCTGGAGGGGCCTCTAAAGGAATTGAATTCTACATTGGAATCCCAATCAGACTTCTCCAAATGGCAGAAGGTCATGTACGTACACGACAATAATCCATAGAATTTCAGTTGCCTCATCAGAATCAAAGTAACATCTTTGACAGTTATAGTATAGCACACATTGAGAGATGTACTTTTGGTCAGCTGACTGGAAATCCTGCAGGAGTCTGGACGGAAGCTGTTCAGGGCTGTACTAACCTTAGACAACACTGATAATACATACCCACCTTGACTCCATTAGAAAGAGGTTTTCTTCCAGGAGACTGCAGATATCAGCAAAGACATGGCACAGAGGTCTGACTGTGCAAGGCACTATTTATCTGTCAATTGAGGAAGCCAATCCTACTTACATACCTTTTGCCAGGCATATATCCCCCTTGGAACTAGGTCTCTGTCTCCACCATGTCTGTGTGATGGAGAGGGATGTGCCTGTCGAGAGGGTTGCTGCTGTTTGTCCTTGTGCTGTTGCTATTGGTATCCCTCCTGTTCTCATCAGAGATCCCAATTGGACATGTACAAGCTCCCATTCTGCAGTGCTCTTTATAGCAGGGCAGTTCAGATTGAAATGAGATTTTTGTTTGCATATTTATTCAAGGGATACATCACTGGCCAGACCAGTATTCATTGTCCATCCCTAATTACCTCGAGGTAGTAGAGGGCAGTAGGGTGTCATACTTGCTATGGATCTTGTACATATCTAAGGTCTTTTTTTTTGAGATGACTGAAATTATATCCAACAATATATTTAACTTGGCTCTCAGGTACAGTTCTGGGAGTGCAGCGCACTGTCACAGACAGAGAAACAGCTCAGCAGTTTCTGTCTTCAAAAGATTTCAAACTTGACAGCCTCTTTTAGTGAGAAATCTCCACGGTGGTCTCATTTTATTGACTGGCAAATCTGTGCATCAGCTACTAATGCCACTTAAATTTTGATTGGTTATTGATATGGTCAAACTAAAGATCCACACATTAATGGGTTATTTCACATGAGTGGTTCACAAGAATGATCCTGGGGACAAAGGGCTTGACATATGAGGAGTGGTAGAGGACTCTGGGTCAGTATCGATGAAGCTTAGAAAGATGAGGGGTACTTCATTGAAACTTACGGTATACTGAAAACCTGGATAGAGTGAATGTAGAGAAGATGCTTCCTCGTAGTGAAGGGATGACCTTTGAAAATTAAGATGAGGAGGAATTTCTTCAGCTAGATGTTGGTTCATCTGTTGAAGTTATTGCTACATGTTGGTTCATCTGTTGAAGTTATAGCCCAATAAAGGCAGCTACAGAGGTTTGAGGGAGGAGCTGGGTAGAATCGACTGGGAGAGGAGCCTAGCAGGAAAGACAGTGGAACAGCGATGGCAGGAGTTTCTGGAAACACAACAGAAATTCATCCCTAGGAAAAAGAAGCATGGTACACCAAAGTGAGTCACTTCACTTTTCCAGGTTGAACTCCATCAGCCAGTTCTGCATTTATCAATGTTCCAATGCAACCTACAACAACCCTCCACACAATCCACAACTCTACCAACTTTTCATATCATCCAAGTCATTTATAAAAACCACAAAGAGCAGGAGCCCTAGAACAGATCCTGCAGAACACCATTGGTCACCAAGCTCCAGGCTAAATACTTACCATCTATCACCACCCTCTGTCTTCTATGGGCCAGCCAATTTATATCCAGACAGCCAGATTTCCCTGTATCTCATGCCACCTTACTTTCTGAATGAGCCTACTGTGTGGAACATTATCAAACACCTTGCTAAAATTCATGTATACCACATCCACTGCTCTACCTTCATCAATGTGTTTTATCACATCCTCAAAGAATTCAATAAGTTTGTGAGGCATGACCTGCCCCTCACAAAGCCATGCTGACTGTCTCTAATCAAACTACAATCAATCAATCAATCAAATAATCATAAATCCTCTCTCCAGCATTTGCCCACCACTGACATAATTCCAAGGATTATCCTTTTTCCCTTTCTCAAACAAGTATTTTCCACCCTCTAATCACCTGCTACAATTCCAGTGGCAAATCATCAGCAAAGGTGCAGCAATCTCTTCCCTCACTTACTGTAGTAACCTAAGAATTATCCTGTCTGGACCAGGGGATTTATCTATCCTTATGTTTTTTCAAAATTTTCTGCACATCTTCCTTCCTAACATCAACCTATTCTAGCATATCAATCTGTTTCATGCTGTCCTCTGAAACATCAAGTTCCCTCCCAGTAGTGACTACTGAAGCAAAGTATTCATTAAGGACCCTTCAAGTTCCCTTCACTATCCCTGATCGGCCTGACCCTCAATTTGGCCATCCTCTTGTTCCTCACATAAGTGTAGAACGCTTTAGGATTATCCTTAACCTTACCCACTAAAGCTTTTTCATGACCCTTCCTAGTTCTCCCAATAAACCTGTGGAATCTCTTTGGATTATCCTTAACCTTATTTGCCAAAGCTATCTCATTTCTGCTCTTTGCTTTCCTGATCTCCATCTTAAGAATGCCCCTACCCTCTTTATATTGCTCAAGAAGTTTATTTAAACCAAGTTGTCTCTATCAGACATATGATTCTTTTTTTCTTGACTAGAACCTCAATATCTTTATTCATCTATTGTTCTCTAATCCTACCAGCCTTACTTTTTACTCTAACAGGAACTCTGAACTCTCGTTATCTCACTTCTTTTTATTCATTTGTGGGATATGTGGGTGTCGCTAGCTGGGCCAACATTTATAGCCCATCCCAAGTTGTTCTTGAGAAGGTGGTGGTGAGCTGCCTTCTTGAACTGCTGCAGTCCACCTGCTGTGGGTTGACCCACAATGCCTTTAGGGAGGAATTCCAGGATTTTGATCCAGTGACAGTGAAGGAATGGCAATATATTTCCAAAATGGAGAGTAAATGGCTTGGAGGAGATCTTGAAGGTGGTGGTGTTGCCCTTGTTCTTTGAGATGAAACTGATAGTGGGTTTGAAAGGTGCTGTCTAAGGATCTTCAATGAATTTCTGCAATAGTTCTTGTAGATCGTAAAAACTGCTGCTCCTGAGCATCGTTGGTGCAGAGAGTGGATGGTTGTGAATGTAATACCAATCAGTGGGCTGCTTTATCCTGGAAGGTGTCAAGCTTCTTGAGTGTTGTTGGAGCTGCACTCATCCAGGCAAGTGGGGAGTATTCCATCACATTCCTGACTTGTGCCTTGTAGATATTGGACAGTCTTTGGAAGTCAGGGTTACTCGCTGCAGTATCCCTTGTCTCTGACCTGCTCTTGTAGCCAATGTTTTTTATATGGTAAGTTCAGTTAAGTTTCTGGTCAATGATAACCCCCAGGATGATGACAGTGGGGGATTTGGTAATGGTAACACCATTGACTGTCAAGGGGTGGTATTTAGATTGACTTTTAGTGGAGGTGGTCAATGTTACTTGCCACTTGTCAGCCCAAACCTAGATATTGTCAAGATCTTCTTAATTTAAACATGGACTGCTTCAGTATCTGAGGAGTCGCAAATGGTGCTCAACATTGTGCAATTATCATCGAACATCCCCACCTCTGACCTTATGATGGAGGGATGGTCATTGATGAAGCAGCTGAAGATGGTTGGGCCTAGGGCACTACCCTGAGGAACTCCTGCATAAGTGTCCTGGAGCTGAGATGACTGACCTCCAACAACCATGACCACCTTCCTATGTGTCAGGTTTGACTCTAACCACCTAAGAATTTGCCCCTGGATTCCCATTGATTCCAGTTTTGTTTCTGATCCTTGATGCCACACTCAGTTAGCTACAATTTTGATGTCAAGGCCTGTCACTCTCCCTCACCTCTGGAATTCAGTTTTTTTTTCAATGTTTAAACCAAGGCTGTAATGAGGTCAGGAGCTGAGTGGCCCTGGTGGAATCCAAACTGGGCGTCACTGAGCAGGCTATTGCTGAGCAGGTGCTGTTTAATAATACTGTTGATGACACCTTCCATCACTATACTGATGAACAAGAGGAGACTGATGGGGCAATAACTGGACTGTCTGGGTTTGTCCTGCATTTTATTTCCAGACAATTTTCCACATTGTTGGGTAGATGCCAGTGTAACTGTACTGGAACAGCTTGGCTAGGGGAGCGGCAAATTCTGGAGCACAAATCTTCAGTATTAGGTGGCTATTTTGCCTGCCATTGTACCAGGGTTTCGATATCTACTCAGAGTTGAAAAACTATTTTCAAAGATAGGGGGAGGGTCCAGTGGTAATGGTCTGTGTAGGTAACAGCAAATTACAGAATTTGAAGATTATAACCTTTGGATGATTACCTAACTCGCCTGTAAATTAGCATAGGCCAAATCCAATGAGGAAGACAAGTATACTGCTGAAAGCCTGGTGTGGGAGAAATGCACTCTGATCTGTGCGCCATTTGCACTAGGGAAAGGTGCAGCTGTACCATTGGGATAGTCTGAACTGCACTGGGGCCATATTTATGCAAAGGGTGTCAAACTATCTAGTGGTGTCAAGGGATCAATTGCGATAATTAATGGCATATCAAAAAGCACAGACATGGTAAGAGAGGAATATACAGGCAGCTCCCAGGTCAATTTGTTTACATGTCATTAGCACAATTCAGGACAATGGGAAGCAGCCATTCATAAGTGTAAGAAATGTCAGGTCTTCAAACTTGAAAATCAGTACAGGATCATGTTCATAATTACTCGCATTTGTAAGTCCAACATTCTGAAAATGGGGAGCCCCTGTGTGGGATACAACAGAGTTCATGTGGGTAAGTCTGAGAAGGGTAAAGGAAAGACATTATTGTGTTGAGACAATCGGAATTCAAACATTAGCCGCAGGCATGAAACTGGTTGCAAGTGAATTATCCTTAAAGGAAACATCTGGCAATTACAGTAGGAGCAAGTGATGTTGATGAGCAAGTTTTGGTCATGCCTAGCTTAACAGATAACTACAGAATAACGAGAAACGTCTTGTGGTTGGACATGTAAAATGTGATTGGTTAGAAGTAAATGGGATGATAAGTGGACACTAAGGATTGGGTAAACAAGAGAGCATAGAATGGAAAATAAAGTATAAGAATGTGAGGCAAATACAGATAGATCTGCTTTGCATCACCTTGCTATGTACCATTAACACCATGCTTCTGCAATAAAGATTTCAAGAAAACATCGTGTAGATCCCTGCCTGGTTATTCCTACTATCGGGGACATGAGTACCCAACAACTAGGCGTAGTCAGCAGGATCGCAAAAGGATAAAGGGGAAGAGGTTTTGAAAATCATTTCAATCTAATCGTCACCGAGAGGTAAGGACTCTTCATGTAATAAACATCCAAAGCGGGGAAGTGGTGGTCTGAGATTTTCCCTGTCTGACGCGATCTGAAACTACTAGACAGTTTCGATCTGAGACATAGGACAGAAAAAGGAGAGCCATTGTCTATGACTCTAGAGAGTCTATTTTGGTTCAAATCTAACCTGAAATCCAGGGATAATGTCTAAATTTGAACTACCTACCAAAGTTAAAGGTGGTCAAGCACATTGTTGTGGATGAAGTCTTGTAGAAATTAAGGGAACATATTGAACAACAACTTAACCATCCTACGACTCTGACTAAAATTTGTCTAAAGTATGGACCCTCCATGGGCAGTGGTCCCTGGATGATATTAAATGGGTCTGGGGAAAGACTACCCATATAAAAATAAGAAAAAAAAATTGCTGGTCACTCTGTGTAACACAACAACTCAGATAGAGACAAGAAATAATTGAAAAATTGAATTATGATAGAGAAATTCATAGTCTAAGAGAGGAAATAAAACCTGTTTGAGAGGAATTAAAACCACAGAGAAAGAATTGTCACAAACTCAAAAGGAATTAGAACAATTAAAACTACGTCACACACATCACCTCCTCCCTACGTGATTGCCCCATTGTATCCAAAACCTCAACCAGCCCCTCCAGGTGATGGCCCAGATAAGATTCGTACTATCAGTGGTGCCCACTGCCCTGAGGGAAGTTCTGACACATCCATCAGTTCAGAAGATAAGAGGCACCCCCTGTTGTTCTGAGGCCTGTATGGAGGAAACGACAGAAGGGAAGAAAAGTAAAGATTGAGGGAGAGGTTTGGGATAAGATATAAATTTATCCAATTTTAATCCATGAGACAAACTAGTTGAAAGTAGGCCCAAAGAATTGCCACACCTGAAGAGGGGAGGTATGAAAACATGGAAAGGGTTAGAAAAACTCAAGAAAATATCTACCTGACAGTCTATGGATGGAGTTCTAATCTTGTTTGCCACAATGGGGAACAATGCAGGACAAACATTGTACTGCAGGGTTAACAACCACATGGGACAGGAAGGACAGACTTTAAATCACAGTTGGCAGGCAATCCACAATTGGCTGCAAAATTTGGACCATCTAAAACTGATTGGAGTAAAAATCCTGCATGCCAACAGAATGGAAGTGAAGATGTTAAAAACTTTGCAGAAAGATTTGTTGATGTCTGGATCAAGCTTCCTGGTCTAGCTCCTAATAACAATCCAGAGGAAAGAGGACGAAATTTGGTCCGAGTAAAGGCTGCTTTCGGAGCAGCCTTACAGTTTGAACTAGCTAAGATGTTAAAAGTACAATGTCATGATTTGGATAAAAGCTCACCCACTTGTGGTGAAGTAATAGAGGAAGCTAATCGTCTGGGGGCAAATATAGAATTGAAGCTCAGAGCCATGCAGACCATAGAGGCTCCTAACACTGAGAAAAACCCAGGGAAGTGTGACAGTTGTGGAAAAGAGGGTGATTTGGCTAAAAGGTGCAACTTAGAAAAGGGAAATACTGACAAAACAGGCCCCAAACTGGATAAGAAAGAGTCTGGATGGGAGAGGTTGTCCTTGAACGAGCATCTTATGTTATTGGAACAGCTCCAGCGCTGTACTGAACTTCAGGTAAAAGAACTCATTAATAAAAAACTAGAGCAAACCATCACCATCTTTGAGCCCATTATTTTCACGGCCATCGAGAACCATTTGGATAGCTGCTATATTTTGATGGGGTGGGTGATAGGAAAGTTGACTGCCTTTTTTGACATTAGTGCAGAACTAACATGTTTACCCTTAATTGATGGACATAATTTACCTTTGGAGGGATAGCGAAGAACTGCTGTAGGAGGAGGGGGGAAAGAACTAAGACTTGAGAAAACTAAGCCTCTGCCAATCAGATTGAAGCCAACGAGATTTTTACATCTGTATGGGTTAGACCCATACCACAGGCCCTATTAGCGATAGATGTATTAACTCAATACATTTGCTGTTACACTTTGAGAATGGCCATGTTAGTGGGCGGCATGGTGGCACAGTGGTTAGCACTGCTGCCTCACAGCGCCAGAGACCCGGGTTCAATTCCCGCCTCAGGCGACTGTGTGGAGTTTGCACGTTCTCCCCGTGTCTGCGTGGGTTTTCTCCGGATGCTCCGGTTTCCTCCCACAGTCCAAAGATGTGCAGGTCAGGTGAATTGGCTATGCTAAATTGCCCGTAGTGTTATGTAAGACGTAATTGTATGGGTGGGTTGCGCTTCGGCGGGTCGTTGTGGATTTGTTGGGCCGAAGGGCCTATTTCCACTCTGTAAGTAATCTAATCTAATGTTATTTGGTCAATACGACATCTCAAACAGGAAGAATGGCAGAATCATCCATTTGGGCAAAGGACAAAAATGACTGCGACCTGTTAAAGATGACCCACTTTTACTGGAGTTCTCCCATCATGTACTAAACAATACTCCATTAGTTTTGTCTCCATTGCTGATGTTTTACCTGTAATCAAATGATTAGAGCAACAAGGTATACCAGTAGAAGTCCATAGTTCATCTGGTTAAAAAGACAGACTGAACTTCACATCTGACAGTAGATTACCGGAAAGTGACCCAATGCATTGACCAAAAAGCACCCTTGGTTGCAGATCCCTGTGCCATTTTTAATTCTCTTTCACCCAAATACAAATATTTTTCAGTGATAGACATGGCCAATGGATTTGGGTCCGTTCCTTTGGCCTGTGAGGGACAACCATGGTTTGCTTTTCCCAGCCAACAACGACAGTATATCTGGATGCATCTACTGCAGAGCTTTCACAGTAGCCCTACTATATTCCACATGGCCTTGCAAGATCATTTGTGGGAATTGCCTCTGATAACATCCACAATGATTCAGTATATGGGTGATATTCAAATAGCATTCCAGACTAAGGAACAGCATAGGGCAGTTTGAAGCATTCTCCTTGATCGTTTGTACTCTTTAAGGCAAACCTGAAGAAGGTGCAACTCGCCCAAGAAGAGGTAGAATACCTGGGACAAAACATTTCAGCAGGAAAACATGAAATAAGGCAGGACTGGACAGCCGTTACTTGAACAGCCAAATAACCCACTACTATTCGGGAATTCAGATCTTTTCTAGGTCATTGTAATTTCAAGTGAAACTGGATTGGTAGTTGCGCACATCTAGCTCCGCCACTGAATGATCTCCTGAAAGAAAAGAGTGAATCCAAGCAGACTGACCCCAAAGTAGCATTCTGCCTTCCAAAGATTAAAATCTGCTGTGTGCTCAGCCTCAGCTTTGGGTATCCCAAATAACAGGAGACCTTTTCACTCTTCATATCCATGAAAAGGACAGTTATATGAAAGCTGTACTGCCCCAGGAAAACAGTGACAGACATTGGCCCATTAGCTACTATTGTGTTATGCTCGGTTGGACCCAGTGGCGCTGGGATGGGGTAGCCGTTTGAGAGCTACGAAAGGTACCTCCAAGGTGCTAATAGCCACAGCATCCTGTATTGAATCAGAAACTGATTGTGAAGTGCCCTCACACAGTCCTTGCCATGTTGTCTATGAATCAGGCCTCCCACCCTCTTGGAAGCTCCCAACCTCCACCTTGTTGCCGCCAGTTCAGTCCAATTTTGCTCCCAACCCCGCAGAACCAATTGGTGGGGGGTGGGGGGTTGGGGGGAGAGTTGGGAGGGTGGGGAGGAGGAGGAGGGAAGAGACTGATTAGGTCAAAGGCGAACATGATTGTGCGGAAATTCTGCAGCAGCTCGGGTGGCTAAGGAACCCTTGCAGAATCCAGATTGAGTTATCTTCATAGACATATCTTTGTTTGTTGAGAATGGTACTCAGAACGCCAGCTGGGCTGTTACTAGCCTGCATGAAGTCATAGCCCAAGGAGGTCTGTCAGCGAGCACTTCAGCACAGCAAAGTGCTCTTAGCTGCAGGAACCCCAATTAGAATTGGGGGTGAAGCTCATAATCTCCGAAATGCCGTACAATTACCACAAGAAGTCTGCATTTTAAACTGTAAAGTCCATAATAAAGAAAATCCCATGGAATTCTCACTGTTTTTGAAGCTGCTAGAAAGGCAGCCTCTGAAGGTAATGGCTGACAAGAGACAGTAATAACTAAATTGCAGACTTTAGTCGCAAGTGACAAGATTTAAAGACAATGAAGGGACAGTGTTCATGGGAAGAAAAGTGGGCATGGATTGAAGTAGGTGTGTGTGATTAATGGTGTTTGAAGGCAGAGAGACCAATAAACCGGTAACACCACGAATACTAGGAGCTGGAGGCCAAAGTCTCGGCTCCGCTGGACAGGACTGCTCTGAGTGCTATCTTACAGGAGCCGAGTGCTAGTCATAAACCAGCTGGTGGCCGCCATGCTGTGGTACCAGCTGGTCACTTTGGTCCCTCCTCCTGGCTTTGTCGCTGACATCCAGAGAACGTTGGTCAACTTCTTCTGGGACAAAAAGATGCACTGGGTCGCTGCGCAGGTTCTGAGTCTCCCTATTGAGGAGGGCAGTCAGTCTGGTGTGCGTCCGCACCCAGGTCGCAACCTTCCTCCTTCAGACCTTGCAGCGATACCTTTACGTCGAGCCTCCTCCTAGGTGGTGCGCCCTGGCGACTTATTTTTTCCGCCAGGTGCGTAACCTCAACTACGACACGCAGCTCCTGTTCGTCGACCGTGACGGTTTGGAGGTCGCCCTCAAGGTGCTGCCTGTCTTTTACCAGGACCTGATCACTGTCTGGAACATGGTCGAATCGCGCCGCGCCTACCCACCAGCAGGAGTAGCGGCTGTCGTCAGGGAGCAGTTGCTCAGGAACCTCCGTGCTCGCGTTCAGTGGCTGTCTCCGTGGCGACGAGGGTGACCAGGGTCACGTGCTGGGTGCCTGCTGGACGTTGCCGCAATAGCGGCAGGGCAGCGATGTCCGTACGTGGTGTGGACTTAAGGTTAGGTAGTGTAGCAGGTAGTGCTCACGTGGAGGCTGCTTGGGACAACTGCGACAGTTGCTGGTGAAGAGGCCGGGTGAGGCAGGACATTGGAGCCGTGCTAAATGCACGTAGCTCAAACGGATGCAGGTGAGACGAATGCTGCAAATAAGGATGTCTCTGATGTGAGAACGGATAGACGTAAGTCAGAACGGTCCAGTGAGCTAGCACTCACTGTACTGTGTACGCATTAAACTGTCAGAGTCTCTCTCGAAAACGGACGATCTGTCTCAACAATGGGCATCCGACGCCTTATGCGGCCCGACATAGTGCACCAGTTGGAGGATGCTCAGGTGTGCAGTGGGATCCCGTCCGCGCTCACCCCAGCCCGGACGGAATTTCGCATTGGCCCCAAGGTCCCGTACTTCCCGCGGGAGCCTGTGCCCCACAACCTGAGCCACCTCCGGAATTTTAATTTTGTTTCTTTTCAGGGGGTGAAAAGGCGGGCCTTGTATCGACTGCTGCTGCACACCGTCCACCTCTTCTCCTCATCCACCGTCCGGACATGCCCTGGCGTGCCCATTTGCCACCGGACGGTGGGGATCCCCAGTGGAGGGCCCTCTACGCGGGAGTCCTCCCCCTTTCTCTCGGGGATCTGGGGTGGAGGGTGCTGCATGCAGCAGTCCCCTGCAACCACAGTTTGCGGTGGTTCATGGACTCCCAGCCCAACTGTTTGTTCTGTGGCGCTGTGGAGTCCGTGGACCATGTGTATATTGGGTGTGGGCGTTTGAACTCCCTTTTTGATTTTCTGAAAAACCTCCTCCTCTGCTTTTGGTTGCACTTCAGTCCCACGCTCCTGATCTTCGGACACCCGGTGCGGAGGAGGGAGGGCAGGTCTGAAGACCTCCTCGTGGGTCTGCTCCTGGGCCTGGCCAAACTGGCCATAAACAGGTCCAGGCAACGGGCGTGGAGGGGGTCGTTAGGGCCGACTGCCTGCCCTTCTTCCGCGGTTACGTTAGGGCCCGGGTGTCCTTGAAGAAGGAGCACGCGGTGTCCACCAACACCCTGGAGTTGTTCAGGGAGAGGTGGGCGCCGCAGGGAGTGGGGTGCATCATTTCCCCCTCCAACTCTATTTTGATTTAGTCCCTGCCCTCCCCTTCACTGTTTGATCACACAGCATTGCCCTTTGATGTGAAGGGCACTGCTTGTCACAGGCCATTTGGGTGTTTCCTTTCTTCCTGGTGGTGGAAATTAAATAAAGATTTGTGCAACTTGTGTCTCTTACTGTGTCTCACAATTGCATACACACACCATGGGTGCAGGGGAAAAATAAGCACTACCGCAGTTAGGCGGTAGTGTGGGGGTTAAAAAAAACAAAAGAAAGGGAAAAAATAAAAAGAACACCACGAATACTAATGACATTTCTGGCACAGAAAATTTATTGGTGGGGACATTTGTTTCCATTACAGATGATGGCAAGGCTCTAAAAGAGTTAGTGAGGAACAGGATTCAAGTAACATACGCTATTTGTGGCAAATCGTTGCGCAACATGCAAAAATAATCCTGGACCAACCACAGTGATTGCACAATTGAGACCTCTGGCACCTGCTGGGCTCTTCCAACATCTTCTTAGATATCCCGACCAAAATGTCAAGGATATTTCGAGGTTTGAGTCACTCTTAACAAATTGTCAAGCTGGTGGAAGCATCTCCCACTTGGCAAGCCACGTCCAATCATACCACTACAGCCCTCTGTAAGGAATACATTCCCCGATGGGGACTCCCAAGTTGTATAGATTTGGACCAAGAGACTCAATTTGTAGATGCATTGTGCCAGGAAGTGTAGAGACTGCTGAGTATTAAGTGGGAATTGCATTGGCCTAATCACCCTCAGTCACTGCGACAGGTGGAACACACAAATCGGATTCTGAACCAACACTCGGCTAACTATCATCAGGAAGGATTGCCTTGGCCTCAAGCTCTGCCTCTGGTATGATGTAGCATTTGAGCTATCCCTAATTAAACCACAGGTATGAGCCCTTCTGAGGTGATAACTGGTAGACTCATGTCTTTACCTGATACAATTGATCTTAGAACAGCAGATTGTCAACTATTGAGTGATTCATTGTTAAAGTATTTCAGGATCTAACCGATTCTGTTCATTTTGCTTCCCAACAGGTGTCAGCAGCTTGAGGAGATTCCCCTAAAGGTGTTCACGACATCATTCCCGGCAAGTGGGTCTACGTTAAGAAAATACACAAAGAACCGTTGGGTGCCAAGTGGGAAGGTCGGTATCAAGTTCTTCTCCTATCACCTTCAGCCATGAATATGCAGGGCAGGAAGGCTTGGATTCATGCATCACATGTCAAAAGGGCTAACACCCCTGCCCCATTGTGACAAAGTTTTTATTTTTGGAACTCGTAATTGTTTTGATCTCTTGGGTCACATGAACATGCACTGTCAGGCACAAGTTGTATGCGAATACTTTTTTGTGCATGTCTTATGTTTATCCTGGACATACGAATGTCTCCAGCTGCTGGGTTTGCTCTCATATTCCCATACATTCAAAGGACGGTATCCCCTTAGACCCATGCCTTTTAATGTATCTGCAGTGGCTGAATGGGTCACTCTCCAGAACGAATCCCACATGGCTGCCACATCTTCCACAGAGAAAGGGATATATTGGGTGGAAATTAATGGCACCAGAGGTATGTGGGAATTGACAGGGTACAGTTTTTCGGCATTTGAATGCTGGTAATCAACTCAATTTAATACCGTCCGTATCACCATCACTAATACATCAATGGTGGGAAAACCGTTATGTTCTATTTGTCGCACTTGATTTAAGCCGAAGGGTTGGTTTGCAGGTCAGAGTAATTGTACCTAATATTTTAATGGCACATCTGATGCTTGTCTTCCATCTAAACTTAATTTTATTATCTTACATCAGCAGAAACTTTTGACCACACCTGGCTCCCGAACTATATAACTCAGTTTATCCTGTGCAATGGTACTTTTTTTTGTTTGCGGACATAATGCTTACACGTGGTTACCTCTGTCATGATCTGGTTTCTGTTTATTTAGCTTTTTTAGTCCCTTTTATGTGTCATACTCTACCTTTCATTCCTTATCCTCCATAAACGTTGCAACTCTAAGATAGACAAGTTCTTTGACCTTTGGTATTGGCCATATGCTGCATATAAATCCTTTTCTGAGATTCAATTACTCTATTCCATATTGGAACAAGTAGTTCATGACACCTCCCAAGCCCTTGATAAGAGTAATGTAGAAATGGTTGCTATTCGAACAAGAACATTACAAAATTACAAAATGGCCCTGGATTGGCTACTATCTGAGAAAGGACGGACCTGTGCCCACGTAGGAAAAGAGTGTTGTACCTACATTCTGGCCAATTCTGAAGAGATCATAAATTCAGCTGCTCATATTCACAAGGAGGTCGACAAACTTAGACAACTCCTTTCAAGTACCATATAGAATTGGGCTATAACTGGTCAGGATCACTTGAAACATCTATCCTCCAGGAGATTAACATCTTTCTTGTTGTTATTCTTGCTTTATATGTATGTATCAAATGTTGTTTTACTCGTGCCCTTAACCCTCCCAAGTTACGACATCAGAAGAAGTGAATACTGACTGCTGCATATGGGTAATGATTCATAATGTACAATGTGATTGGAATCAAAAGGGCCAAACGCAGGCAAGTGGAACTAGTTTAGTTTGGGGAACATAGTTAGCATGGATGAGTTGGATCAAAGGGTCTGTTTCCGTGCTCTATAACTTTATGAGAATTTTAAATTCCCTCAGTTGCTAACTATAACAGTACAGTTGACAAACAAAATATCGAGTACCCTGTAAAGGAAACATCTGGCAATCACAATCAGAACAAGTTGTGTTGATGAGTAAATTTTGGTCATGCTTAACTTAGCAGATAATCACAGGACATAGAGAAACATTTTGTGATTGGACATGTAAGATGTGATTGGTTAGAAGTACTCAGAGTAAGTGGAGGCTGAGGATTGGGTAAAGGGAGAGCATAGAATGAAGAAATAATGTATAAGAATGTGAGCAAAACACAGACAGATGTGCTTTGCATCACCTTGCTATGTACCATTAACGCCATACTTCTGCAATAAAGGCATTCACGAAGGCATTGTGCAGTTCCCTGTCTGGTTATTCCTATTATCAGGGAAACAAGTACCCAACACTGCCAAAAGCTGTGAGCCATAGAATCGTAGCATCCATACAGTATGGAAACAGGCCCTTTGGCCCAACAAGTCCACATCGAATCTCCAAAGAGTAACCCAACCAGACCCATTCCCCTACCCATTTATCCTATATTTACCCCTGACTCATGCACCTAGCCTATACATCCCTGAACACTACGGGAATTTATAGCATGGCCAATTCATCTAGCTTGCTTGGATTGTTGCAGGAAACCAGAGCACCCAGAGGAAACTCGCAGAGACACGGGGAAAATGTGCAAACTCCTCAGAGACAGTCAGCCAAGGCTGGAATCAAACCTGAGTTCCTGGTGAGTGAGGCAACAGTGCTAACCACTGAACCACCATGGTGCCCACATCTCCATATTTCATCACAATGGTTTGTGAGGTTTCCATGTGATTAATAGAATCTGGAATTGAATGATGCCATAAAACAACCATCACTTATTGCAGACACCTACCTGCTTCACCAGAGTCATTGTCAAAAAATATTTCTCATGATTGCTAGGTCTGGCCTACGTGTGACTGCACAGCATTGCGATTAACAGTTAACTATCTTTTGTTAGTTAACAGGTCCTCCTGGGTCAACAGGTCACTCATTATCAGGGTAATCCAGAATGGGCAACAAATGTGAAGATGCTAACATCTTGTGAAATAATTTTAAAAACGAGAGTAACCTCGCTGAGCTTGGAGCAGATGCATCTAGATACAGGTTGTTTTGCTGTAATGCAGCCGTTGCGTTCTTCTGGAACTCCGCACTACAGAAAATCGTGCTATTGAAATTGTTACAGAGAATTGTGTTGTAGATTGCTACAGAAAATCTGCTCAAGAGAAACTTCGCATTATCCAAACATCACCCATAATTAATTAATCACATTGTAGCCAAACCGCAATGACAAAACGCACATTATAGCAGGAACACCGAGAGTCATTGAGTCATAGAGATGTCCAGCATAGAAACAGAACCTGCGGTCCAACTCGTCCATGCCAACCAGATATCCTAATCCAATCTAGTCCCACTTGCAAGCGCCCGAACCTCCAAACACTTCCTATTCATACACCCATCCAAATGCCTTTTAAATATTGTACCAGCCTCCATCACTTCCTCTGGTAGCTCATTCCATACATGTACCACCCTCTGTGTGAAAAAGTTGCCCCTTAGGTCTCTTTTATATCTTTCCCCTCTCACCCTAAACCTATGCCCTCTAATTCTGGACTCCCACACCCCAGGGAAAAGACTTTGTCTATTTATCTTATCCATGCCCCTCATAATTTTGTAAATCTCTAAAAGGTCACCCCTCAGCCTCTGATGCTCCAGGGAAAACAGCCCCAGCCTGTTCAGCCTCTCCCTATAGACCAAATCCTCCAAACCTGGCAACATCCTTGTAAATCTTTTGTGAACCCTTTCAAGTTTCACAACATCTTTCCGATATGAAGGAGACCAGAATTGCATGCAATATTCCAACAGTGGCCTAATCAATGTCCTGTGCAGCAGCAACATGAGCTCCCAACTCCTGTACTCAATACTCGGATCAATAAAGGAAGGCATACCAAATGTCTTCTTCACTATCCTATCGACCTGCGACTCCACTTTCAAGGAGCTATGAACCTGCACTCCAAGATCTCTTTGTTCAGCAACACTCCCTAGGACCTTACCATTAAGTGTATAAGTCCTGCTAAGATTTGGCCTCCCAAAATGCAGCACTTCGCATTTATCTGAATTAAATTCCATCTGCCACTTCTCAGCCCATTGGCCCATCTGGTCAAGATCCTGTTGTAATCTGAGGTAACCTTCTTCTTTGTCCACTACACCTCCAATTTTGGTGTCATCTGCAAACTTACTAACTAGACCTCTTATGCTTGCATCCAAATCATTTATGTAAATGACAATAAGTAGAGGACCCAGCACCGATCATTGTGGCACTCCACTGGTCATAGGCCTCCAGACTGAAAAACAACCCTCCACCACCACCCTCTGTCTTCTACCTTTGAAACAGTTCCATATCCAAATGGCTAGTTCTCCCTGTATTCCATGAGATCTGACCTTGCTAACCAGTCTTCCATGGGGAACTTTGTCGAACACCGTACTGAAGTTCATATAGATCACATCTACCATTCTACCCTCATCAATCCTCTTTGTTACTTCTTCAAACAACTCAATCAAGTTTGTGAGACATGATTTCCCACGCATAAAATCATGCTGACTATCCCTAATTAGTCCTTGCCTTTCCAAATACATGTATATCCTGTG
This sequence comes from Hemiscyllium ocellatum, assembly GCF_020745735.1. Classification (NCBI taxonomy): domain Eukaryota; kingdom Metazoa; phylum Chordata; class Chondrichthyes; order Orectolobiformes; family Hemiscylliidae; genus Hemiscyllium; species Hemiscyllium ocellatum. The sequence goes on along the minus strand of NC_083411.1, from coordinate 51,931,222 downwards.
CCTCAGGATTCTCTCCAACAACTTGCCCACCACCAACTTCAGGCTCACTGGCCGCCTTGCTGATCTTTGAGGGGCCCTCCTCTCTCCCTTGTTACCCTTTTGTCCTTAATGTATTTGTAAAAACCCTTTGGATTCTCCTGAATTCTATTTGCCAAAGCTATTTCATGTCCCCTTTTTACCCTCCTGCTTTCCCTTTTAAGTATACTCCTACTGCCTTTATACTCTTCTTAGGATTCACTCGATCTATCCTGTCTATACCTTACATATGCTTCCTTCTTTTTCTTAACCAAGTCCGCAATTTCGTTAGTAATCCAGCATTCCCTATACCACCAGCCTTTCCTTTCACCCTAACAGGAATATACTTTCTCTGGATTCTCATTATCTCATTTCTGAAGGCTTCCCATTTTCCAGCCGTCCCTTTACCTGCGAACATCTACCCCCAATCAGCTTTTGAAAGTTCTTGCCTAATACTGTCAAAATTGGCCTTTTTCCAATTTAAAAATTCAACTTTTAGATCTGATCTATCCTTTTCCATCACAGTTTTAAATCTAATAGAATTATGGTCACTGGCCCCAAAGTGCTCCCCCACTGACACTTCAGTCACCTGCCCTGCCTTATTTCCCAAGAGTAGATCAAGTTTTGCACCTTCCCTAGTAGGTACATCCACATACTGAATCAGAAAATGTTCTTGTAATGCGCTTAACAAATTCCTCTCCATCTAAACCCTTAACACTATGGCAGTCCCAGTCCACGTTTGGAAAGTTAAGATCCCTGGCCATAGCCACCCTATTATTTTTGCAGAAAACTGAGATCTCCTTGCAAGTTTGTTTCTCAATTTCTCTCTGACTATTAGGAGGTCTATAATACAATCCCAATAAGGTAATCATCCTTTTCTTATTTCTCAGTTCCACCTAAATAACTTCCCTGGATATATTTCCAGGAATATCCTCCCTTATCACAAATGCCACTCCCCCTCCTCTCTCGCCTCCCTTTCTATCCTTCCTGTAGCATTTGTATCCTGGAACATTAAGCTGCCAGTCCTGCTCATCCCTGAGCCATGTTTCTGTAATTGCTGGGATGTTCCAGACGCACATTCCTAATCATGCCCTGAGTTCAGCTGTCTTCCCTGTCAGGCCCCTTGCATTGAAATAAATGCTGTTTAATTTATTAGTCCTATCTTGTCCCTGCCTGCCCTGTTTGACTTGCTCCTATTCTCAACTGTACCATCTCAGATCGATCTCTTTCCTTACTATCTCCCTGGGTCCCACCCCACTAACCCCCACCTTACTAGTTTTAATCCTCCCGAGCAGCTCAAGCAAATTTCCCTGCCAGTATATTAGTCCCCTTCCAAATTAGGTGCAATCCGTCCTTCTTGTACAGGTCACTTCTACCCCAAAGGAGATTCTAATGATCCAAAAAAATGTGAATCCTTCTCCCATACACTGGCTCCTCAGCCATGCATTCATCTACTCTATCCTCCTATTCCTGCTCTCACTAGCTCATAGCACTGGGAGTAATGCAGATATTACTACTCTTGAGGACCTCCTTTTTAAATTCCTGCCTAATTCTCTGTAATCTCCCTTCAGAATCTCAACCTTTCCCCTTCCTATGTCATTGGTTCCAATATGGACAATGACCTCTTGCTGGTACCCCTCCTCCTTGAGAACATTTTGCACCCTCTCTGAGACATCCTTGATCCTGGCACCAGGGAAATATCTCCAAAAACATATAACATATATATTCCGTTGATAGAGATTTGTCAGACCATGTGAAATTTCTGATGCTGGATTAGTGGTGTTGTAAAAGCACAGCAGTTCAGGCAGCATCTGAGGAGCAGTAAAATCGATGTTTCAGGCAAAAGCCCTTCATCAGTAATACAGGCAGAGTGCCTGAAGGGTAGAGAGATAAATGAGAGAAGGGTGGAGGTGGGGAGAAAGTAGCATAGAGTACAATAGGTGAGTGGGGGAGGTGTTGAAGGTGATAGGTCAGGGAGGAGGGTCGAGTGGATAGATTGAAAAGAAGATAGGCTGGTAGGACAAGTCATGGGGACAGTGCTGAGCTGGAAATTTGGAACTGGGGTGAGGTGGGGGAAGGAGAAATGAGGAAACTGTTGAAGTCCACATTAATGCCCTGGGGTTGAAGTGTTCCGAGGCGGAAGATGAGGCATTCTTCCTCCAAGCATTGGGTGGTGAGGGAGCAGCGGTGAAGGAGGCCCAGGACGTCCATGTCCTTGGCAGAGTGGGAGGGGGAGATGAAATGTTGGGTCACAGGGCAGTGGGGTTGATTGGTGCAGATGTCCAGTCTTCCCAATATAGAGAGGACCAATGGATACAATAAATGATATTGGTGGATGTGCAGGTAAAACTTTGATGGATGTGGAAGGCTCCTTTAGGGCCTTGGATGGAGGTGAGGGAGGCGGTGGGGGCGCAGGTTTTGCAAGTCCTGCAGTGGCAGGGGAAGGTGCCAGCATGGGAGGGTGGGTTGTAGGGGGGCGTGGACCTGACCAGGTAGTCACGGATAAATGGTCTTTGTGGAAGGCGGAAAGGGGTGGGGAGAGAAATATATCCCTGGTGGTGGGGTCCGTTTGGAGGTGGCGGAATGTCATTGGATGATTTGGTTTATGCAAAGGTTGGTAGGGTGGAAGGTGAACACCAGAGGGGTTCTGTCCTTGTTACAGTTGGAGGGGTGGGGTCTGAGGGCAGAGGTGAGGGGTGTAGACGAGATGCGTTGGAGGGCATCATTAACCACGTGGGAAGGGAAATTGGAAGGAGGCCATCTGTTGTGTTCTGTGGTGGAACTGGTCCTCATGGGAGCAGATATGGCGGAGATGGAGGAATTGGAAATACAGGCTGGCATTTTTGCAGGAGGTAGGGTGGGAAGAGGTGTAATCCAGGTAGCTGTGGAAGTCGGTAGGTTTGTAAAAAATGTCAGTGTCAAGTCGGTCGTCATTAATGGAGATGGAGAGGTCCAGGAAGAGGAGGGAGGTGTCAGAGATGGTCCAGGTAAATTTAAAATCAGGGTGGAATGTTTTGGTGAAGTTGTTGAATTGCTCAACCTCCTTGCGGGAGCACGAGGTGGTGCCAATGCAGCCATCAATGTAGCGGAGGAGGAGGTGGGGAGTGGTGTTGGTGTAATTACGGAAGATGGACTGTTCTACGTAGCCAACAAAGAGACAGGCATAGCTGGGGCCCATTCGGGTGCCCATGGCTACCCCTTTGGTCTGGAGGAAGTGGGAGGATTCGAAGGAGAAATTGTTAAGTGTCAGGACCAGTTTGGCCAAACGAATGAGAGTGTCGATGGAAGGGTACTGTTGGGAACATCGGTAGAGGAAGAAACGGAGGGCTTGGAGGCCCTGGTCATGATGCCCCAGCTGACTGTGAGGGAACTGAATGGGATTTTTAATTTTCCCAACAGCAAATCCCCTGTGTCTGGTTCACTCTGACAAAGTCCTTTGAAATCTCAAGACTTCAAAATATTGGCGCTGCATTCAGCCTCAATCTGAATGGTCACTCAATAGTCAATCTTTGAATCTTTCTGATAATTGTATGGCAGGCAGGGATAGTAGGAGAGATTCCTGGTCAATTGGAAACATTGAGGTAGTGCAGAGTAACAGCCACCCCACGGTGAAAGCTGCAGACGCTGATTCATGCCATGGCCTCTCTCTATATTGTGTGACCTCCTCATTTCAAAGCATTGGTGAGAAATATGTGATGCAAAATAGATATATTCTGACATTGAGTATTCTGAAACAAACCTGAAATTCTATTATTTTTAGTGTGGAGATTGCATCAGAAATAGTCAGGAAATGTGGACATCACCCAGACCTGAGCAACTAGATCTTGCCCTTTTGGACACATCTTGTCATTCTCACCAGTCATTTACTTGGTGAAAGGCTGAACAGTTCTTAATCACAGTCCTGGAATTTTGGAAAGATAGAACATCTTCGGGCAAGATTTGCTCCTTAAGGTTTACATCCAGCTCCTGAGCAAGCGAAGAAAGTATTCATGGCTGTCTGAAGATGGACCAGAGGGAGTTGGCTTTATCTGAATTCTCACAGAATGAACAGGAAACACACTCTCCAATAGATACAGTGAGTATTTTAGCAAAACATGAAATTACACTCATGTAAAATCCTGAGAAGTGCTGATTCTTTGGGGATTTTAGCTTTTGTGAACTGCAGTCACCCGTCTTGTTTCCAAACTACTAAGTGATTGCTGTTAACTGGGGAATGAAGAAATGTTTTTACAGTGGGGAAGAGTTGAACTAAGTGCTTAAGTTTAGATTGAGAAAATCTACTTTCTAATTTAGTCAATTCCTTTCTTTGCCCCAAGAGTGCTGCCAATCCAGCAGTGAACAGAAATGATGAAAATGTGAAGAGAGGTAACTGGTCCTCGAAGACTGACTACTTGCTCTCGATGATTGGCTGTGCTGTGGGTCTAGGCAATGTCTGGAGATTCCCTTTCCTGGCTTACAAAAATGGAGGAGGTACTGTCTGGAATTTGAATTAAGGGGATAGAAATGCAGAGGGAGCATTTCAATGATCTTTAAGGACTGTTGGCTTGGATATTGCTCTTGTCAGTGCTTCCCATCGTAACAATTGATGTGGAGGTGCCGGTGTTTGACTGGAGTAGGCAAAGTCAGAATGCAACAACTCCAGGTTATGATCCAACAGGTTTAACCTTCACCTGATGAAGCAGCAGAACCCCAGAAGCTTCTGATTTCAAATAAACCTGCTGGACTATAGCCTGGTCTTGTGTGTTTTCTGACATCCTAACAATTGTGCAGGGGTTAGAAATGTTACAGTCTGGACATGGCACAGTTAAATACTAAAGTGCAAAGTGGTGGTTGAAATTAATTCAAGTGACTTTTGAGCAAATCAGATTGTCTCATTACAGGTTGTAGTTTGAATCTGTGGCCCATTTCTCATCAGGAGTAAAAAGCATTATACTTTTATACCTTTAAATACTTTATATTGCTAAATTCCTAAAACTGAAATAATTCTAAAAACACAACAGAATGTCATTAAGACCCAGATTGTTCCCAGCATTTTCAATAAACAGTAGATTAATAAAACTCATGTAGCCCCTTTTTCATTTGTCTAGTTCAAGTCAGAGTAGACCACATTTTCAGTTTAAATAGGCATAGATTGATTCATTACAAGTTTTATGGAAGATTCCTTTGGAGTTAAGATAATAAAGTCCTTGTCAGCAATATCAACAGATGTTAAGATTAAAACAAGGATAGAAAACACAAAAGAATAAAGTTTCAATCAGTCTTTGTAGCATGCTAGTGGAATCACTGTTAGACTTTACTTACAGCAGAAATACACGGACATCATGATGGATCACAATATTGAACACGTAATTTTGGTCGGTTTATCAGGAATACCCATTGATAAGGTGCTAGCTAAAACAAAGTTGCTGTACCTACTTTACAATCTCACAGTGAGTTATCAATGAACTTCATTATCTCCTGGATTACAGTTATTACTTATCTTCATTTCGATCTTAGTTTGCCTCCAGTAATGTATATATATGCTTATATATTATCCACCATAACATAAGAGACTGAGTCTGGATATCATGCTATCAGAGAAACCAGCAGACATTTATTATAATGATATAAAGTCAAGGATTTTACGCAGGCCAGTCATTATTTGGTGTCGACGATGAGTCACCATGAATATTCTGTGGAATCCCCATTCTAGCACACTCTGAAGGTATTGCCCAGGAAACTGGATTTTCCACTAGACAATTCTCCGATTCTTGGAACACTCCAAAAGTCTCTATTTACATCGGAAATTTCAGAAGGTACTGATGAATTTAAGTAAAATAATTAATCAGGAAAGTTAGATTATTAAATCTAACACCCCTGCCATGTCCAGACCTGCTCCAAACCCCCACATCCATCAGATCTGAGTTGACATCTACCTAGCAACTCCTTGCATCAGTCAAATGTGACCCAACCCAACCCAACATTAACATAGAGTCATAGAGTCCTACAGCATGGAGACAAGCCCTTTGGTCCAAATTGGTCCATGCCTACCAAACTGTCCATCCATGCTAACCCCATTTCGCTGCACTTAGCCATTTCCTTCTAAACTTTTCCTATCTATGTACTTGTCTAAATACCTTTTGATGTTGTTAATGTAATCAACCTTCTGCTGGCAGCTCATTCCAGATGCATTCCACCCTCTGCGTCAAAACATCCCCCTCAGGGCCCTTTTATTCTTTCCTCTCTAACCTTAAACCGATGCCCTCCTGTCCTCGATTCCCCAATTCTGGAAAAAAGACAGAGTGCATTCACTCTATCCATGCCTATCATGATATTATACATTTCTATAACAAACTCCTCAATCTCTTCAGCTCTAAAGAAAAAAGTCTTAGGTTGTTCAACCTTTCCCTATAACTCAGACCATTGCATCCTGGCACCATCCCTGTAAATTTCTTCTGAACTCTTCCCAGTTTAACAACATCCTTCCTCTAGCAAGGAGACCAAAACTTAGCATAACACTCCAAATGTGGCCTCACCAACAACCTGTACAAGTGCAACATAACTTCCCAGCATTTATACTCAGTGCCCTGACTGATGAAAGACAGTATGCCAAAAGCCTTCTTCCCTGTCCTGTCTGTCTGTGACTCCATATACTCGACAGAACTGACCGCTGGCCTCTACTGTGAACCTGACCTCCTGCCCAGCTGACATCCTATCTAGCTAGTGAACAGTCAGGAGGGAGTTGCCCTGGGAGTCTGCAAAATTGACGCCAGACCCTTGAAGTCTCATGGCTTCAGGTTAAAAAGGGGGCAAAAAGGTCCTGCTGATTATCACATACCATCCTCCCTCAGCTGATGAATCAGTACTCCTCAATGCTGAACAAACTTGGAGGAAGCATTAAGGGTGGCAAGGGCACAACATGTCCTTTAGGTGGGGGATTTCAACATTGACCATCAAGACTGGCTCAGCAGTAGCACTACTGATCCAGGTGGTTATGTCCTAAAGAACTTCACTGCTACACTGGGTCTGTGGTAGGTGGTGAGGAAACCAACAGGAGTGAAAAACATACTTGACTTCATCCTCGTCAATCGACTGAGGATTGAGTTGTAGAAATAGCGGAGGCGCTGAATGTGATCTTTCAAACATCACTGGAGTCAGGAAAGTTTCAGATGATTGGAAAATTGCTATTGTAACTCCCTTGTTCAAGAAAGGATCAAGACAGAAGATGGAAAATTATAGGCCGATGAGCCTACCCTTGGTTGTAGGTCAGAGTTTAGGAATATTGCAGTAAGTAACTCACCCCTAACTCCACAAAGCCTGTACATCATCTCCCAGGCACCAGTGCCAAACACTGATATTATAATGTAAAGGTTGAATTTATTATCAATCAGTGATTCTTTAAGATTGTCTACTGCTATCTATGATTGATAAATAAATTAATAGATAAGGAATAATGTATTCCAACCCCAGATGAACAACTGTCAAATATCAACATATAACTTTATTCCCCTTCTAACTCCTCACGCTCACAGTCATACACAGATAGAACATAGAACAGTACGGGCTCTTCAGCCCTCTATGTTGCGCGGACCTTTTATCCTATTCTAAGATCAAACTAACCTACATACCCTACATTTTACTATCATCCAAATACCAAGTGATGTAAGACTGACTGGTCTGTAATTCCCAGGGTTATCCATTTCCTCTTTTTTGAACAAGGGAATGACATTTGCCACCCTCCAATCATCTGGTACTACTCCAGTAGCCAGTGAGCATGTGAAGATCATTACTTCTGTTGTAATGTCCTGTACCTTTAAGAAAGAGTGAATGCTGTTTTGCACTGAGAGCTTACAAGCACCTGTCATATGATTTAACTAGCAGTCTGAGTGTACTGGAAAATTGAAAATATATAACATTTGGCTGTGAAATGGAAACCTGAATTGTTTGCTGTTTTGGCAACAAATCCAATTTAAACAAACAGTTTAAATTATGCCTCAGGATACTAAAACCCAATCCAGTTTGAATTTATTGTTTTACCAACATCAAACTGATGATCCAATTTTGGGGGAAAATGAAAAAGGCAGCCATTTTGAAAATCAGATAGAGCAACTGCAATCGAGAGAGAGAGAGACCCAAGACATTGAAATACTCTGTATCAAAGGTACCTTTCATACGAAACATCTTAACAGTAAAAAGAAAGAAGATGATCCAGTGAGGTCTTCAGCCGGAAGAAGAAAGACACCAAAGATGACAGCCACTGAAAGGTTTTGAAATTGATTTGATGTAATTTTAATAAATGTTTTATTGGAACAGTATATTATAGCATTGGAGGCAGGTATTAAGCAGTTAAGAGAAAAGGGGCCTTAGTGTTGTGAATATTTGTTGCTTGATGTTCCCTTTTAGAGTTAAAGAATGAATTGATGTTATTTTCTTGAAATATTAGAAATATGAGGTGAGGTGAGCTTCTCTGGGTGTTTGGTTTAATGAAGAGAGAGGTTCACCTCTGTGTCATAACACTTTAGGCACAGCAATCTCTTCCCTCGCTTCCTGCAGCAAACTTAGGTATATCCCGTCTGGTTCAGGCGACTTATCTATCCTCATGCTTTTCAAAATTTGCAGCATATCCTCCTTCTTAACATCAACCTGTTTGAGCATATCAGTCTGTTTCACGCTGTCCTCACAAACAATAAGGTCCCTCTCCCTAGTGAATACTCATACAACATATTCATTAACGACCTCCCCAAATGCCAACTCCAGGCACAAGTTCCCATCACTATCCCTGATTGGCCCTACCCGCACTTGCTGTAAGTTCTCCGTAAACAACCTCAACATTTCTGTTGTACATTTCCCTGAGAATATCTACTCCCAATTTATGATTCACAGTTCCTGCCTAATAGCATTGTAATTTCCCCCTTCCCCAACTAAATGCTTTCTCATACCATCTGCTCCTATCCCTCTCCATGACTATAGTAAAGGTCAGGGAGTTGTGATCACTATAACAGAAATGTTCTCCCACCAAGAGATCTGTCACCTGGCTTGGTTTATTACCAAGCACCAAATCCAAATGGCCTCCCCTTTGGTTGGCCTAGCTAAATATTTAATCAGGAATCCTTCTTGGACACACCTGACAAAATCTGCTGCATCCAAACTATTTGCGCTAAGGAGGTTCCAGTCAATATTAGGGAAGTTGAAGTCACCCGACACAAGCCTGTTACGTATGCACCTTGTCAAAATCTGCCTCACAATCGGCTCCTCCATGCCTTTGTTGCTATTGGGTATCTATAGAAAACTCCCAATAAAGTGACTGCTCCTTTCCTGTTTCTGACTTCCACTTATAATGACTCAGTGGACAAACCATCCCCGACAATCTTCCTTTCTCCAACTATTATACTGTCCCTTATTAGCAATGCCACCCACCCATCTATTTTACCTCCATCTCTGTTCCTATTGGAACATCTATATCCCGGAACATTCAGCAACCATTCCTGCCCCTGTGATATCAAAGCCTCCGTAATAGCCACAACATTGTAGCTTCAAGAAACTCCATGCTCCATTGTAGCTCCATGCTCTAAGTTCATCACCCTTATTCTTGACACTTCTTGCATTAAAATAGACCCATCACACTGACTGCAGCTTTGCCCTATCAACTGCCTATCCTTCCTCACAGTCTCTCTGCATGCTGTATCTGCCTGTTCACCAGCATCCACATCCTTTGATCCATAGTTCCAGTTCCCATCCCTCTGCCAAACTAGTTTAAACCCTCCCGAAGATCTCTAGCAAACCTCCTGCCCAGGATATTGATGCCCCTCAAGATCAGGTGCAACCCGTACAGGTCCCACCTTCCGCAGAAGATCCACATACCTGAAGCCCTCCCTCCTATACCAGCTCTGCAGCCACGTGTTTAGCTGCACACACTCTCCGTTCCTAGCTTCACTAGACAATGGCACCAATAGCAATCCTGGGATTACTACTCTGCTCTTACTAATTAACCTTACTCTTACTAATCTTTCAATGTTCCCTCAATACAGGAGTTGTCCCACTGGACTGAAGAATTGCAGACATTATTCCACTTTAGAACAGGGGCGAAAGAGGAAAATCAGGGATTTATAGATCAGTTAGCCTAACATCTGTGCTGGGGCACTGGTTGGTGTCTCTAATTAAGGATAAAATAACTGAGCACTTCAAATTTCTTCAGTTAATCAGGGACAGTAGGTCATGCCTGACAAACCTCATTTAATTTTTTGAAGCCATGACTAAGATAGTGGACAGGGGAATGTCTATGGTTGTTGTTTGTATGGACTTCAGATGGCATGTGATAAATTGCACATAAGAGCTTATTAACTAAGGTAGAGGCTGATGGAATTGAGGGCAAATTACTTATATAGTTCAGAAATTGGTTGAGTGGCAGGTGCCAGAAAATAAGGATAATGAGTAGGTCCTGAAATTTGCAGGATGTGACCAGTGGTGTCCCCGTAAGGATCTGTGTTAGGGTCTCAATTATTCATATTTTTTATTGACAACTAGGATAATAACATAGAAAATCATATATCCAAATATACTGATGACACAAAGTTAGGGGGCATTGTAGACAATGTAGTCAACAGCATAAAATTGCAGAGGGTTCTTGATAGACTCAGTAATTGGGCAAAAATGTAGCAGATGAAGTTCAATGTAAGCAAGTGTGTGGTTATCCATTTTGACCGATATAGTATCGACCTGGATACTTCCTAGATGGCATCAAGTTAAACACAATGGATGCCAAAAGAGACTTGGGGCTTCAGGTGCATGGACCTTTAAAGTACCACAAACAGGTACAGTAAATAATGAAGAAAGCTCATGGAATCTGGCTTTTACACCTCGAGGACATGAATACAAGGATGTAGACAGTATGCTGCAGATATACAAAACCCTGGTTCGACCACAATTGAAGTACTGTGGGAAGATCTGGGCACTACATCTAAGGGAGGATATATTGGCCTTGGAGGGAGTACAACATGGTTTTACAAGAATGATAACCTGGATTTTAGGGGTTTGGTTATGAGGAGAGATTCTAAAGATTAGGCCTGTTTCTCTGTTAGTATAAAGTTGTTGTTACCATCCACTTGAAACTGCAGAGTATGTTGGGAATTCACATCCATGGACCCTGTTTCACCTTTTTATTCTATTTTCCAGGTGTATTTCTTATTCCCTACTCAATCATGCTGGGTCTTGTTGGGATACCAATATTTTTCTTGGAATCTTCCTTTGGACAGTTTGCCAGCCTCGGGCCTGTTGCAGTGTGGAAATCTGTACCAATGTTACAAGGTTAGAGATTATTGAATAATTAAAACTCAGCAACAATTTCAATGCATTTTAATGTTTAATTCATATTAATAAACTAGTTATAATTGAGTGATTAAATGAGAGTGTATCTGAGCCTTGCTGTCATTCTCTTTGAAAACTTTGTTATGTTACACCAAGATATGTCAGTGATTAACACTGATGTTAGTTTAGTTTCTTATTCATTAAATGCGCGTGATTGTGATTGTGTTCAGTTCACCTGGATGGTTGACTCCAAATCTCATTGTTTTTTCAGAGTCAATTTTTCCTTGGATCATTTAAAGAATGATTAGATTAGATTCCCTACAGTGCAGAAACAGGCCCTTGGGCCCACCAAGTCCACACTGACCCTCTAAAGAGTAACCCACCCAGATACATTTCCCTCTGACTAACACAACAGACAATTTAGCATGGCCAACCCATCTTTGTTTTGTGGGAGGAAACCAGAGCACCTAGAGGAAACCCACACAGACACAGGGAGACTATGCAAACTCCACACAGACAGTCGTCCGAGGCCGGAATCAAACTCAGGTCCCTAGCGCTGTGAGGCTGCAGAGCGAGCCACTGAGCCACTGTGCTGCCCTTGTAAATTGTATCAAGTTGCTGTGGTGAGATTTGAACCCATGTCCCTTGAGCATTAACCTGAGCTTCTTGACTACCAAGCCAGTGACTCCTCCAGTATACCACCATCTCCAGGAAACTTGACTAGTAACATGCCCAACTATTGTAAACTAATAGCAAACTACTAGCTCAGAAATGTGTATGCTTGAGCAATGTAATGAATGTCTGTTGGGTTGCCCAATACCACAATATCATGCCCAGTTTCTGACATTGTGTTAGATAACAAAAGCATTGCCCCATCAGGTAAAACACCCTGGTGGAGGCAAACTCACACCATAGCAACAGCAGTTACTATCTCTTAAAGACATCATAGAGGTACATATTTAGAAAACAAATTGATGTCCAGCATGACTTTGGAAGCAGACAGTTTGGAATAGGGAGAAGTTTGTTATCCTTAAACAGCATCAGTTTTTCAGAGTACAGACAATTGTACACATCTGTAGATGGAGCATTAAGCACGAGAACAATGGAACATATTTCTAATTTTCATTAGGATGCAAATTCTTTCAAGGTAAAATACATTTCTAAGATTTCCTTGGTAATAAAAACAAATTAAAATGCTAAAGAATGCCCTTGAGCTATGACAAAGGCCAGTGCATTACAGAAAACTTGAATCCTAGAAAGCTCGGTTGATGGAAGTTAATACATAATGACAATTACAAACGTCTTTGTTCTTAAGGAAAGAGCAGTATAATTTGGAGAGACAAAAATATCAGAGACACACAGCAAAAGCTGGTGTTTTTGTAAAGGCCAACTCATGGATAGCAACAAAACTGGTATGGATTTGGCATCCAGCAACACCTTCACTGATTTTACTGTTCCAAAACTTCATGCAGTTCTATTTTGCAGATCAAGGTCTAGGTGAGGCCATGAAAAGAACTCTTAAAAATCTTGTCAGAACTCAGGGAGGTACAGTGGCCTTACATTGCCAGGGATCTGGGTTTGAATTGACCCTCAGGCAACTGTCTATGTGGAGTTTACACATTCTGCCCATTTCAGATGGGTCCCACCAGGTGCTTGGGTTTCCTCTCACGGTCCAAAGATATGCATGTTTGGTGGATTGGCTGTGCTAAATTGCTGATAGCGTCCAGGGATGTGTAGGTTAGGTGGATTAGCGAGGGGAAATGGAGAGTTGCAGGGATAGGGTAAGAGATTGGTTTTGGATGGGATGCTGTTCAGAGGGTCATGCAGACTCAATGAGCTGAATGGCCTGCTTCCACTCCGTAGGGATTTTATGACTTGACAAGGAGGAGCTTCACATTATTAACATGCACAGTTTTTCTGGGTGGATCAGAAAAGTCTGGATATGATTTGGAAAGATCTTGAAGAGCAGATCAAGATAAGAATTCACTTCAGGATGAACAGACTTGACATCATTTCAAATAGACAAGAATCCTCAAGAGACTATTCACCAGTTTGTTGGAGGATGCCAAAGCAAAGGGCATGAGTGTGACTTTACTGAAGAGGAACGGCCAGAGAATATTAATGAGTTGATTATCACATTCACATGAATTAAAGTCAGTTGGAAGAAACATTTGTGCAATAAGAAGGGCCACAGTCTTGACCTATTACTTGAGGGTAGACAGATCTATGAAGATGTCGTGGCAGGCCAGCAACGATTACATGCTACCAATACTATTGCAATGGTCAGTAAAGCACAGAAACCAACAAAAGCTCCAATAGCAGTAGTTTGTTGCACTTCTCCAAAGTCCATGCTCTATTTTTTGATATCTGTAGCATCAAGGGACATGGCTATGTGCAGGAAATCTGTTTCCAAAAGCCAAGTCAGGCCCTTACATTAAACCAACAAGCGACCAACATGACAGTATAGAGTAATAACAAATCATCAGCAACAAGGAAACTGTTACCAAGGTGCACCAAGGCAACCACATTGATGAGGTTCAGAGTCAACCAAATGAAAGGCAAATTTTAGAAAATGAGCAGGCTTTACATGATGTTAATCTCACACTCTGTGTTGGGAGTAGAAAGCAATCAGGAGCTCTTTAATATCATGTGTCCTGAGAAGGCAGTGTGATACAAGATAAAAGCTAAAATCAACACCGGAGTTAGTGTTACCATGTAACCACTATATGGCCTCAATGACATGCACCTGAGCAAGTAATGTTCCATGGTACAGGCTATGAGAAACCATCTCTCAGTGGAGACAGCAGATCAACAATTGTATGTATTGTCAATGAGTGTCAATGCGCAAACTCTCACTGGCTTCCCGAAATATTTAGTCTAACAGATACATGGTTACCAGTATGTACAGATCTAAGTGCAGTCTCAAATCATGACATTCAAACCACACCCACCATGCAGAACAAGTCACATATGGTGCAATTGAATTAGTCAAGAATTGGTAAAGTTATAACTTTGAAGTAGTAATTAAGCCAGGTAGCCAAGATGATTGCATATGATTTACAGAACAGCTTATCCAAAATACAAAGATATTCATCTTGATCTGCACCATGATCACCTAAACTATGAAATTAAATGTGCTCTCAAGGCTGACATGTTATACTTTGGACAATGTGAATTGTTTTCATTGGGCGCAGTTTCAAATCATGCCCATGTTACCACAGGAACGCATGAGTATTGAAAGTTCAAAATGATTGGCATAACAATCCAGGGATGAATCGGGATATTCAATGACTCACGAATGCAATATATAAACAGTGGGAGACTCTATATCCATATGATATTTCATCCAATTCTTCAGCAAAGTAGCAACAGAGCTGTTCATATTGTATGGGGAGATTACTTCCTTGTGACAGATTACTTCTCTAAATCACCCATTTTTTGGTGAATTAGCAGCAAAATGAGTACAAGTGTCACTGACACAATGGTGGTATTTTTAGGTTATTTGGTGTCCCAAGTAAGAATCTCCAAAATTGCTCACTGGGCAGAGAGTGAGAGTTAGAAATACAAATCTTTGGATACCAGCAAAGGTTTCTAAAATATGCAACCAGCCCAGGTCACAGAAATGTATTGCAGCTCATGATATTACATGATAAAGGAACAGAAGCCAGCTCTGAACAATTTATGACAGACCAATCATGCATGAAGAGATTGAGAGTTGAACCCTCTGATGATGTTGTGTGGTAGGGTTGATTAATAGCAACCAGCAGCAACTAACCAAGTTGTCAAACAAGTGCAACAGAGATCAATGAGTACCTTTCCAGGTGGACATACATCCACCAAGTCAGGAAAAATTGTCAAACTTTCAAAACATTACATTGAATTTTGAAACATTAATCTTTAAACTCTGTCTTACCTGTGTGCATAATTGTCAAATTAATTCCATGTGCCTCTGCACAACCATGTATATCTGTTTTGGAAAAGTTATCCTTATTCTGTTGTAAAATATCAGCCCAGATGCTATTTTGCCTCAGGAGTGTACCACTTGTTTGCAATAGTTAATTGTAACAAATGTTTAACAGTCTCTTCAAACCCATGATATTCACACTCAGTTTCTTATGTTATTGGGGATCACATAAGCATTGTCACATCTGGTAAAACATCCTGCTGAAGATAAACTCACACCAGCAGTTGCTGTTCTACTTTGAATTAAATTAAAGCTAAATCACAAGATATGGGTTAGCAAAGCAGCTAGTTATGAGCTGCAGTGAGAACTGTGCCCTCAGTTTAAGTTGGAAAACACAAACCAAGGATCCTGTCACTGATTCCCAATCCTTGGTAAAAAAAAAACCAAACTGCATACTACACATTGGGTCAAGTCTGGACCCAGCGAGTTAATAGTTGATGGAGTTCAATGTTTCAGTGGTTAGTTTTTAGGTTGAAGAATGCTCACTTGGACATCAGGTGCGGGATTAAACCCTCAAATGAAATAGACATTGAGGAAACGAGGGAGGAGCTAAAACCAACTCTGGTACTTATCAATGGTGCCAAGTTATATAGTCATAGAGATGTACAGCCTGCAAACAGACCCTTTGGTCCAACCCTTCCATGCAGACCAGATATCCCAACCCAATCTAGCCCCACCTGGCCCATATCCCTCCAAACTCTTCCTTTCATATACCCATCCAAATGCCTTTAAAATGTTGCAATTGTACCAGCCTCCACTACTTCCTCTGGCAGCTCATTTCATACATGTACCACCCTCTGTAAGAAAAAGTTGCCTATTAGGTCTCTTTTATATCTTTCCCCGTTCACTCTAAACCTATGCCCTCTAGTTCTGGACTCCCACACCCCAGGGAAAAGACTTTGTCTATTTATCCTATCCATGCCTCACATAATTTTGTAAACCTCTATAAGGTCACCCCTCAGCCTCCGACGCTCCAGGGAAAACAGCCCCAGTCTGTACAGCCTCTCCCTATAGCTCAAATCCTCCAACCCTGGCAACATCCTTGTAAACCTCTTCTGAACCCTTTCAAGTTTCACAATATCTTTCCAATAGGAAGGAGACCAGAATTGCACACAATATTCCAACAGTGGCCTAACAAATGTCCTGTACAGCCGCAACACGACCTCCCAGCTCCTGTACTCAATACTCTGACTGATAAAGGAAAGCATACCAAAAGCCTTCTTCACTATCCTATCTACCTGCGACTCCACTTTCAAGGAGCTATGAACCTGCACTCTTTGTTCAGGTCTCTTTGTTCAGCAACAGACCCCAAGACCTTACCACTAAATGTATAAGTCCTGCTAAGATTGTTCTTCAATGAGCTTTTTTCTTATTCGTTCAAGGAACTTGTTTTCTCTGGCTGGGCCAGCATTTATTGCCTATCGCTAGTTACTCATGAGAAGTAGTGATGAGCTGCCTTCTAGAACCTCTGCAGTCTATGCGCTGTAGGTTTCCCTACAATGTCCTTTGGAAAGGAATTCCAGGATTTTGACCAAGTGACTGTGAAGGATCAATGGTATATTTCCAAGTCAGCATGGTGATCGTTTTAGAGGGGATTTTTGCAGGTAGTGGTATTCCCCTGTATTTTCTGCCCTTGTCTTTCTAGATGGAAGTGGTCATGGGTTTGGAAGGTGCTTTCAAAGGAGCCTTGGTAAATTTCTGCAGTGCATCTTGTAGGTAGCACAAACTGTTGCAATTGTGTATCGGTGTGAAGGGAATGGATGCTTGTAGATGTTTTGCCAATCAAGTAAGCAGCTTTGTCCTGGAGGGTGTCAAACTTCTGGCGTGCTCTTGGAGCAGGCAAGTGAGGAATATTCAATTAAACTCCTGACTTATGCCTTGTAGATGATAACAAGCTTGGGGAGACAGGAGGTGAGTTACTCCTGCAGTATTCCTAGCCTCTGACCAGCTCTTGTCACCATTGTGTTTGTATAGTAAGTCCAGTTGAGTTTCTGGTTAATGGTGACAACAAGGATATTGATTGTGGGGGTATTCATTGATGGTAACACCATTGAATATCATGGAGCAGTGGTTAGATTGTCTCTTGTTGGAAATGGTCATTGCCTGGCATTTGGGTGGTAGGAGTGTTACTTGCCACTTGTCAGCCCAAGCCTGGATATTGTTCAGGACTTCTTCAGTATCTGAGGAGTTGCGAATATTGCTGAACATTGTGCAATCATTGTGAACATGCCTACTTCTGACCTTATGGTGGAGGGAAGATCATTGATGAAACAGTTAGAGATGGTTGGACCTCAGACACTAACCTAGAACATAGAACAATACAGCGCAGTACAGGCCCTTTGGCCCTCAATGTTGCGCCGATCCAAGCCCACCTAACCTACACTAGCCCACTATCCTCCATATGTCTATCCAATGCCCGTTTAAATGCCCATAAAGAGGGAGAGTCCACCACTGCTACTGGCAGGGCATTCCATGAACTCACGACTCGCTGAGTAAAGAATCTACCCCTAACATCTGTCCTATACCTACCACCCCTTAATTTAAAGCTATGCCACCTCGTAATAGCTGACTCAATACTTGGAAAAAGGTTCTCATGGTCAACCCTATCTAAACCCCAAATCATCTTGTACACCTCTATCAAGTCACCCCCAAACCTTCTCTTCTCCAATGAAAACAGCCCCAAGTGCCTCAGCCTTTCCTCATACGATCTTCCTACCATATCAGGCAACATCCTGGTAAACCTCCTCTGCACCCGTTCCAGTGCCTCCACATCCTTCCTATAGTATGGCGACCAAAACTGCACACAATACTCCAGATGCAGCCGCACCAGAGTCTTATACAACTGCAACATGAGCTCAGGAATCCGGAACTCAATTCCTCTACCAATAAAAGCCAGTACGCCATATGCCTTTTTCACAGCACTATTTACCTGGGTGGCAACTTTCAGAGATCTGTGTACATGGACACCAAGATCCCTCTGCTCATCCACACTACCAAATATCCGACTATTAGCCCAGTACTCCATCTTCTTGTTACTCTTACCAAAGTGAATCACTTCACACTTACCTACATTGAACTCCATTTGCCACCTTTCTGTCCAGCTCTGCAGCTTATCTATATCCCGCTGTAATCTGCCACATCCTTCCTCACTGTCAACAACTCCACCGACTTTTGTATCATCCGCAAACTTGCTCACCCAGCCTTCTAGCCCCTCCTCCAGGTCATTTATAAAAATGACAAACAGCAATGGTCCCAAAACAGATCCTTGCGGAACACTGCTAGTAACTGCACTCCAAGATGAACCTTTACCATCAACTACTACCCTCTGTCTTCTTCCAGCCAGCCAATTCCTAATCCAAACCTCCAACTCACCCTCAATGCCATACCTCCGTATTTTTTGCAGTAGCCTACCATGGGGAACCTTATCAAATGCCTTACTAAAATCCATATACACCACATCTACCGCTTTACCCTCATCCACCTCCTTAGTCACCTTCTCAAAGAATTCAATAAGGTTTGTGAGGCACGACCTGCCCTTCACAAAACCATGTTGACTATCCTTGATCACATTATTCCTATCCAGATGTTCATAAATCCTATCCCTTACAATTCTCTCTAAGACTTTGCCTGATGAACTCTTGCAGAGATGTCCTAGAGCTGAGATGACTGGCCTCCGGCATCCATATCCATCTTTCAGTGTTCCAGGTATGACTCGAACAAGTGAAGAGTTTGTCCCTTGACACTAATTGATTTCAGTTTGCTCAGGCTTCTTGATGCCACACACGGGCAAATGCGGCCTTGATGTCAAGGACTGTCACTTCCACCATACCTCTGGAATCCAGCTGTTTTGTTTAAACCAAGGCCAGGCACTGAGTGACCCTGGAGGAACACAAGCTGGGTGTCACTGAGCAGGTTGTTTCCGATGATTGAGAGAGTGGACTGTTAGGGCAGTAATTGGCTTTTGTGTCCAGAACATATCTGGTCAATGTTTCATGTTGTCAGGTATATGCCAGTGTTCTTACTGTACTGTAAGAGCTTGGCGATGAATTCTGGAGCACAACTCTTCAGTACTGTTGCTGTAACGCTGTCAGGGCCCAAATCCCTTGCACTATGCAGTGACTCTAACTGTTTCTTGACACCAAGTGGAGTGAATTGATTTGGCTGAAGACTGGCATCTGTGATGCTGGCGACCGTCGGATGAGGCCAAGGTGGATCATCCACTCAACAATTTTAGCTGAACATTGTTGGAAATGCTGACCAAATCTAACACCCACTAAGACAATGGCAATACTAGAGGGATAGTTGTAACAACAGAATAATATTCTCTTGTCCAATTCTTGTTTAGATTCTGAACCTAATTGTCTGTAACTTTATCATAATTTCTGAACTCTGAGGATGACCTGTGCTTATATTCAAAACAGGGATAATAAAGTTGATGGCTTATTTTCAACTTTATAAGTTCAGACTGGAGAGAAGCAACATCAGTCAACCATGGCTGCCTTATTTCAAAACACTGTCTCCCTCTTTCTCTCTCAAATTACATTAAACATATTCTAGTTGGAAATACATTGCAATTGAATTCAAGAGAACAATTTTATTTCAAATAAACAGTATTGTTTCTAAGCTCTTTTTCCTTTGTTCAATTTTAAGGTGTTGGAGTCACCATGGTCCTTCTGATCATAATTGCCAACATTTCCTATGCCTGCATTATTGGTTACAGTCTGTACTACCTGTTTGCTTCCTTCCAATCACCCCTACCATGGGCAGACTGCTTCAGTTGGTGGGGAGCAGATGAAACATGCAGCAGGACTCCCAAAGGTGCAGTGTTCACTTTGACTGGGGACATTCCGTGACTGTTCATATTTTATTCTGTTGATCTGTCATAAGAAAAGTAGCCAATGCTTTCGATAACCAACTTCATTGTGATTGTACAGCAGAGAGACTTGGACAGGATCCAGCTCCAAGGATCATGTCACTGAGTCACTGAAGTGAAAGATTGTCAGGGCAAAGAAAATCATCTCTCCTTTAGTATTGTCACTGTTGGTCATTCTCAGCTGCTTTACTCTACCTGGATTGTAGATGTAGGGAAGCTAAGGTAGTTTCAACCTTTTATTATCAGTACCTACATTACTACTGTCTGGTACAGAGTTCAGTTTTTCTCTTTGTTTTCATCTCAGGCTCATCTCCCTCAAAATCTTCATTCAATGTCATCAGTAACACAATGAATGATTTACATTCACTCCTTGACCTTTAGGATTAGGGGTCATGAGATTGGATGCTGGATTTTGAGCCTGAAAGGAAATTTGAAGATCAGGACCAGGACGCAGATTTCAAACGTCATTGGTTTTACAAATGGGAGTGAGAGTAGCAACAAGTTTCAGAACAACATGTGTGTTAAACAGAGATAGGTGGAGGGACAGATAATGTTGAGGAGGTAGGGAGGCTGCAGAAAGACTTGGAGAGTAGATGAAGAAGTGGCAGATGGAACACTGTGGCAAGTGTGGAATTATGCACTTTGGTTGGAAAAGTAGAGCGCAGAATATTTTCTAAATGGAGCAAGTCTTCGGATATCAGAAGCACAAAGGAATTTCAGAGTCCTAGTTCAGGATTTTCTTGATGTGAATATGCAGGTTCAGTTGGGTGCTGGGAAGGCAAATGCAATTTTAGAATTTATTCTAAAAGGCTTAAAATGCAAGAGCAGGAATATACTGTTGTGATCGTAAAGTATCTGTTCAGATTACTTTTGGCAAATTGCAAGCAGTTTTGGGCTCTGCTTCTAAGGAAGGATGTGCTGGCATTGGAGGAGGAGGAGGCTTACAAGAATGATCATGGGGATGAATGGCTTGTCATAGGAGGAGCAGTTAGGGACTTCGGGTTTCTACTTGATGGGATTCAGAAGGATGAGAGGGATCTTATTGAAACTTGCAAAATACTGAAAGGCCTATATAGAGTCTGATAGGACCCGAGACACAGCCTTAGAGTGATGGTACGAAGCCTCAGAGCTGAGATGAAGGGTGAATCTGTGGGACTCATTTCTGCAGAAGACAATGGAGGCCAAGTCATTGAATATATTTAAGACAGAAAGATAGGTTCTTGATTAGTCAGGGGATCATAGGTTATGGGGAGATGGCAGGAGAATGGGGTTGAGAAACATATCAGCTATGATTGAATGGTGGAATAGACTTGATAGGTTGAAAGGCATAATGATCTTCCTATCTCTTATAGCCTTATGATCTTATTTTATTTCAAAAATGTTTAAGTTGTTTCCCTCTGAGTCAAGGAAACCAATGTATGACCTGCAACTGGTGTCAATTTTAAGTACCAATAGCCAATGACTTACAACAGTGTTTGCCCTTATTCAATACATTGGGAGGTGCTCTTCTAGTCAGCCGACTATGTACATATTCTTGCTGCATTTTGCCTCTTAAGGGAAGGTGTGAGTCTTGGAAAACAAGAAATTCATGATTTAAATAATACCTTTTAATTTCCATATATCTGCATTTTGGACTCACATTCCTGTCTGTGACCCTGTGCATGGGTCCAGGAAGTTACTCTCAATCTTTTTTTTATTATAAAACACAATTCACAAGTTTTGAAGCCTGGAAAGTGATCGTACTGGAGTTAGGGAATCAGAAGTAATTAATTATCAGGATTAATATTCATTTTCTGATCCATTAATGAAAGCTTATCACATGGCTTTTGACAGTGGTAATGCCCCAACCTCTGACCCACAAGGTTCATTTCTAACCCCCCCCCAGAGGTGTGTCATAAAAATCTGAACAAACTGATCAGGGGATGTGGGCACCACTGTCTATGCCAATGTTCATTGTTTATCCCAAATGCCCTTAGTAATGTGGTGGTGAACCACTGCAATCTATAATAATGGTATAGCATAGATATGTATATTGTAAATATTGAGAGTTAGAACTTGTTCATAAGATGTGGATATGAAAATATAGTCATGAAAATACCTAAAAAATGTGTCAATATAATATCTGAGTTAATGTGTGAGGGATTGAGACCAGGGAGTTTGAGACTTAAGCTTATAGACCAGACTGAGTAAGGAGGCTGGGGTATTGTCTTTGAGGGATGGGATGTCTGAAAGCTCAGTGATTGGCTGGTCCTTCCTGAGTGAGTCTGAATACATTAACTATCACATGGCTAGCACAGACCAAGTGGATCTGAAGGGACACATTTGGCGCCCATGTAGAAAGTTCTTTACTCATTTGTCACTTCTGTTTGTGCTCCACAATGCTGACATTTCTGTCAGCTTCAAACATGGTGTATGAGACACTTTTCTTAAAATCCCTAAATGATGCTGTCATTAGTGTGAACTAATGATGTGGAATACAAGGAGGGAGCTCAGTACATGTACCCAGCGTGTACAGTCTGGATAGAATGAAGGGCCAATTAAAACCATTCACAACCAATGGTGACTCAATGGAAATTTTTATCCACACAGCAAGAAGTTAGGATTGCATATGTATTGCCTGAGAGTGTGGTGGAGGTTACTTTTATTCAAGACATTCAAATGGGAGATCGATCATTGTTTGAAAAGGAAGGAGTTCAGAGCTACTGAGTGGAGGAACTAGGTGAAACTCTAATTTGGATTTTCACAACAGTTTGCATCGTCTCATTCTGTGCTATAATAATTTAGTGATTCTCTGTGCTGTTGCAGACTGGTGTTCAACAAAAAACATTGTGTCTCAGTCCCTGTGTGATTTCTTTCACATGCAGGATATGCTATTGAGTGTCATAGGATGCATCTTCATGAAGTGGGAACCTTCACTGTTGATGTACCTATTTGTGTGTTAAGGGAGCTTTTGGGCCACTTGCATCTACCACTAGTACCAAACACTTTATGGAAGCCAGTAATTGAACAATGCAATTTTCTTCTATGTCATTGGATACCTCTATTGGGCACCCACCTGAAAATCTACCCTCCTAGGAAACAACAGACCAGATAGAGTGAACCCACATATTGTGCCCTTCCCCACCCCCACCCTTCAACACATACATAAGAATGCCAATGGCAGCCAGCATACCCATTTAAGACATCTCTTAGGGAGTCAATTTACGTCTGGCAAGAAAGGCCGTCCTCAAACCATCCTACCCTGGATTCAATGAGTGGACACTGGGAAGAAGAGAGGCTCTTCATTTTATATATTCCTACCTCAGTCTATGCCTCTGATTCCACCTTATGTAATGGATGAGGTTGGGTTGGGTTGCCCAGAGACCCTGATTGTACCACTAGAAATGGCAGCATTGTTCAACAAGGAGCAGTAAAGTTCTAAAACACATTCAACATTTTCTAGATCCATTTTGCAATCTTACTCTGGACGATGGATATTTTGAAGTCATTAATACAACATGGCTGCAGACGTATAATAACACTTGCCTAATTGGATCAGAAATCTCCATTCCTCACCAGGGTCCGAGTGAGCAATACTGGGAGTAAGTACATTGTTGTTTAGTATGACAGACTTTGATTAATGCTGACAAAAGAAACATTAAGTCAAAACTTCCTGTCTTCCATTCATTCTGAAAATTTGCAAGAAATACTAAAGTGAAGGGAAAATAACAGGAACAAAAAAAACCCAGAAATTGTTGGAGAAACTCAGCAGGTTTGGTAGCATCTGCAGAGAGAAAGCAGAGTTAATGTTTTGGGTCCAGCAATCTTTCTTCAGAACTGGACCTGAATCATTGACTTTGCTTTCTCCCCATAGATGCTGCCAGACCTGCTGAGTTTCTCCAGAAATTTTTGCTTTTGTTTCAGATTTCCAACATTTGTTTTATGTTAGTGGAAAATAACAGATGCTGAATGAGAGGTGCATTCCGATTGGTTGACAAGTGAACTCTGATTGGTTGAGTTGTTACACTGAGGGATGTGCCCATTAGAGCTATTTGACATTTACCTGGCAGATTTTGTTTAAATTTAAACCAGGAGGTTGATAGATTGGCCAGAGCATTGCCCGAGTTAATGGCTGTCATCTATTCTGTTCATTTGAATCGGGGCAGAGCTCATACACAGTTTTTCTGTCTACAAAGATGATCCCTGTGTATTAATATACAAAGTTTCCAGTGCATGCAAGTGTGCTACACTGGAAAATCATAATTGTAGCTTTATCCTAAATTTAATGCAAGTGTAATTACATAGAACATAGGAAAGTACAGCATAGAACAGGCCCTTTGGCCTACCATGTTGTGCCAAGGTTTAATCCTAATGTAAAATAAAATAACCGAACCTACGCACCCCTCAACTCACTGTTATCCATGTATATGTCCAGCAGTCACTTAAATGTCCCTAATGACTCTGCTTCCACTACCACAACTGGCAATGCATTCCATGCATTCACAACTCTCTGCGTAATGAACCTACCTCTGACGTCTCCTTTATACCTTCCTCCTAAAATCTTAAAACTATGACCCCTTGTGCCAGTCAATCTTGCTCTGGGGAAATCTCTCTGGCTGTTGACTCTATCCATGCCTCTCATGAGGGATATGGCCTCCTCTATATTGGGGTGACAGGCCACCTACTTGCGGAACGTTTCAGAGAACACCTCTGGGACACCTGGACCAACCAACCCAACCACCCCGTGGCTCAACACTTCAACTCCCCCTCCCACTCCACTAAGGACATGCAGGTCCTTGGACTCCTGCATCGCCAGACCATAGCAACACGGCGGCTGGAGGAAGAGCGCCTCATCTTCCGCCTAGGAACCCTCCAACCACAAGGGATGAACTCAGATTTCTCCAGTTTCCTCATTTCCCCTCCCCCCACCTTGTCTCAGTCCCAACCCTCGAACTCAGCACCACCTTCCTAACCTGCAATCTTCTTCCTGACCTCTCCGCCCCCACCCCCCCTCCGGCCTATCACCCTCACCTTATCACCTTCACCTTAACCTCCTTCCACCTATCGCATTTCCAACACCCCTCCCCCAAGTCCCTCCTTCCTACCTTTTATCTTAGCCAGCTTGGCACACTGTCCTCATTCTTGAAGAAGGGCTCATGCTCGAAACGTCGAATCTCCTGCTCCTTGGATGCTGCCTGTTTGCTGCGCTTTTCCAGCAACACATTTTCAGCTCTGATCTCCAGCATCTGCAGTCCTCACTTTCTCCATGCCTCTCATTACCTTGTATACCTCAATCAGGTCACCTCTCTTCCTCCTAATCTCCAGCGAGAAAAATCCGAGCTTAGTCAACCTCTCTTTGTAAGACAAGCAGCATCTTGGTAAACCTTCTTTGCACCCTCTCCAAAGCCTCTGTATCTTTCCTATAATAGGGCGACCAGAACTGGACACAATATTCCAAGTGTGGTCTCACCAGGGACTTGTAGAACTGCAACAAAACCTTGCGGCTCTTAAACTCGATCCCCCTGTTAATGAAAGCTAAAACACCACATGCTTTCTTAACAACCTTATCCACTTGGGTGGCAACTTTGAGGGATCTATACACTTGAACACTAAGATCCCTATGTTCCTCCACACTGCCAAGAATCCTGTCTTTAATCCTATATTCAGCATTCAAGTTCAACCTTCCCCTTCTAAAATGCATCACTTCGCATTTATCCAGATTGAACTCCATCTACCATTTCTCAGCCCAGCTCTGCATCCTGTCTATGAGGTGCTGCAACCTACAGTAGCCCTCGATACTATCAACAGCACTTCCAACCTTTGTGTCATTTGCAAATTTACTAACCCACCCCTCAACCTCTTCATCCAAATCATTTATAAAATTTACGAAGAACAGAGGTCCAAGAACAGAGCTCTGTGGGACCCCACTCAACATTGACCTCCAGGCAGAATACTTTCCATCTACAACCATTCTCTGCCTTCTGTCAGCCAGCCAATTCTGAATCCAGACAACCAAATCTCCCTGTAACCCATACCTCCTAACTTTATGAATGAATCTACCATAGGGAACCTTATCAAATGCCTTGCTGAAGTCCATATACACCACACCCATTTCTCGACCTTCATCGACCTGTTTCGTCACCTCCTCAAAGAACTCAATAAGATTTGTGAGGCATAACCTGCCCTTCACAAAGCCATGTTGACTGCCTTTAATCACACTATGCTTTTCCAAATAGTCATAAATCCTACCCCTCAGAATTCTTTCCAAAACCTTGCTGACCACAGACGTAAGACTGCCTGGTCTGTAATTGCCAGGGATTTCCCTATTCAATCTGCCATGTTTTATCGCCCACTCTTTTACTCTGCCTGTATCCCTCCAGTCTCTGTGTGTCATCCTCACCATTTGCCTTCCCATCTATTTTCATATCATCCACAAACTTGGCGATAGTCCATTCACTTTCCTCATCAAAGTCATTAATATATTGTAAATAATTGTGGCCCCAGCACTACAGCACTCCATTAGTTATAGGCCATCCTGAAAATGCCCCCATTATCGCAAATCTGTCTTCTATTAGTTAGTCATTCCTCTGCCTGTGCTATTATCCTTCCTCCAACACCACAGGTTCTTATTAACGAGCCAAGTGCATAGTATTGAATGTGTTTTCAAACTCCTCCTCCACAAATGGTGGGATTGTCCTGTGAGAAAGTGAGCACTGCAGATGTTGGAGATCAGAGCTGAAAAATGTGTTGCTGGAAAAGCGCAGCAGGTCAGTCAGCATCAAAGGAGCAGGAAAATCGACGTTTCGGGCATAAGCCCTTCTTCAGGAATCAGATTCCTGAAGAAGGGCTTATGCCCGAAACGTCGATTCTCCTGCTCCTTGGATGCTGCCTGACCTGCTGCGCTTTTCCAGCAACACATTTTTCAGGATTGTCCAGTGAGGAATTTTGTGTGTCTGAATGAGATAATCTTTCATTCTTCTAAACTCTAGATCCTAAAACTACCTCTCTGTTTTAGGAGCAACCGTTTTACACAGCTAGCATTTGCCAAGATTTCTGCAAATCTGCCTCAACTTGAAAATAAACAGCATTTTTCCCCAAACCCAAAAGACTTCAGAATCTTCGATCTGAGAGACCAATGTACGGCTCTGTTTATTTTGTTCCCTTGTAATTATTTGAACACTCAGGATTATCCAGTAAACATAGTTCAGTTTTAGAATCTCAATTAATATTAAACACTGTATCGTGAATTTGTATTTGCAGGCTGGCTTGGTACAGTTAGAATGTTTTTCTTGGGAACAGTTGAGTGAATTATTGATACGATCCATCAGTCTTTGGGATATATAACATTGAAACATGGCATCACACCAGCACTAAAATTAATATACCACATTATTTATTTGTTCTAAGCAAAACATCTTGTTGGTTTAATATCAGCATCATGTTCGTAACAAAAATAGTAACAATGTGAAACAGTTGACTTCAACTCTTGATCAAACATTGGAGATACCTTGCCCTTTCAGACCTGAGGAGGACTGGGCACTTCCAGGCCTGCCTTAGGGCCTGTGATGTCTGGTTGGAACATACATTGAGGGATTATCTGATCAGTGGCCATTACCTGCAGGGTGCTTGAGAAGTGCCCTACTTCAACATTACATTTACATGGCCAATAAATTTACAAGGTTGCTGATCATGCCCATTTTGCAGTATATGAAAACATAGGAATCTCAACATGTGTACTGACTTCTGAAGGTAGATCTTTGGTATATAGGAGTAGAGAACCCCTGGCTGATTTCCCAACTAGAACTCTAGCTAAGGAGATTAATTTGACTGTTCCATTTCAAGTGTAAATTTGAGCATAAGATGGAGCCCATTAAGGCATGCCACGAATTTTTTCATGCAGTTGCAGATTCAAATATAGCAAACGCACCCACATTCTGTTTGAATAAGATGTAGAAAGAGAAAAACATAAAGGACATCAAACTTCAGTAACCATTCTCTTATTTAAAAGTAGGACTTATTCTGTAACAACTGAATATTTTTAAAAGCCCTGTATATTGCACTAAATACTCAGATGCATTGAGCACATAGTATCTATGTGTAATAAACAGTACCCTTATGAAAAATATTTTCTC
The DNA here is from genome assembly GCF_020745735.1 of Hemiscyllium ocellatum. Classification (NCBI taxonomy): domain Eukaryota; kingdom Metazoa; phylum Chordata; class Chondrichthyes; order Orectolobiformes; family Hemiscylliidae; genus Hemiscyllium; species Hemiscyllium ocellatum. The sequence continues at coordinate 51,902,976 of NC_083411.1, read as the reverse complement.
TTTTTTTAACTCAGTCAAGCAGTTTTACACCGTACAAGTTCATTGGATGAGACTGGGGAGATAGTCTGGCATTTAGCCCTCTGTCTGCTTCTAGCCTGGCTGATGGTTGGGGCAGCATTTTTGAAAGGAATCAAATCTTCAGGAAAGGTAAATGACTGGTGATGAAGACAGTTACAACTACTGACAAAATACAGATTCCCTGTAAGAATAAAACTAGAATTTATTGACTGTTGTGAAGTGCATAGTTTATATCCTTGGTGATGTTAACAGTTCCTGCAAGGTATAGAGAACAGAAAATGAACTAGTGTGCAGTAATCCTTTGTAGCTTCCACAGAGCATGGTTACCCTTTGAGGGGATACAGCCTTGAAGAGGAGCAGATATGACACCTCATGCTGCTCAATCACCTGCCAAGTGTTCAGCCACAAACTGTGTGGGTCCTGCTCTGAACAACACAACAATCAGAGAAATGACGAGGCTGAAATAAGTGTGAAAAAGAAGTGTGAAGAACAGTCACAAATTGTAATATCCACAACTGAAATTGAACATAACTAATTTCTAGCCCCAGCAATGCCCCCAAATTCCTGAATGTGTCCCTCATTCTAAGGGTTTCAGTCACTGACACAGGGACTCTGGGGGAAATTCCAATTGCTGCTGAAGGCTGGGCAGGACTGGGGGAAGGGACTGAGCAGATTAGGGTCAGGGTTTTATTTACCATTTGTCTGGATTATTAGAATAGTAAAGAATCATGAAATATGAAGTGTTGAATATATTCATGAAGTTCTCATCAATTCTCCTGAATACATCTGTCATTTCCCTGAATGTGATTAATTATAAAACTAAAAATAATATTGTAGAATTTAAACTTATTTCCAACATGTAGCTCAGTGTTAAATATCCCCATCATGTAGCCAACTGTCTTCTGATTCACTCTTTGTTTATATTCCTATCAGTTTACAATCAGCTGGATCCAATAAAGTAAATGTTGTACCACTAATACAGGAAAATCTTCCAATTTATTCTCCATTCTCAGGTTGTTTATTTCACTGCAATTATCCCGTATGTGGTTGTGACGATACTCCTGATCCGAGGGGTTACCCTGGAGGGAGCCTCTAAAGGAATTGAATTCTACATCGGAAGCCATTCAGACTTCTCCAAACTGGCTGATGCTCAGGTAAGCTCAACAACAGAATCAATTGAATTTCAAAAATCACTTTTTTTTATTTAACTGTTCCTTCTTTTATTTTGTCTGATTGAGGTATTAAAATTTAGAATTGAAATGTACCTTTCAGTCTTTTGTTTGTATTTGGAAAGATCATTTTGCACATGTTGCGAAAAGCTAGCTGAGACTTTGTGATGAATTCTAATGAGTTAGTTTATTGTTGTAATCATCTTGGTATGAGCAGGAGGGAATCAATGCTAAGGGCTAGGATGATGAGATTAGATACAACTGGATGAGATCGGCAGTGGGATGCAAAGGATTGTTTATTCTCAGTGCCTCTTTCTTTCTGAAATCATGGATTGATTCAGTAATCAGATTTTCAGTTACAATCACTTATGAGACTATGTCATCAGTATTTGTTCAATATACATTGGTGGGATATGGGCATTGCTGGCTGGCCAGCATTCATTGCCCATCTCTACTTGCCCTTGAGAACGGCAAAGCTGTGGTAGTCCATTTGACATCTCCTGACCTGTTTAATGTCAATGATATTTGGAGTTTATCGAGAAGTGGGAGATGGCATTGTCACAATATCATCTGTACCTGAGATGTGACTACAGAGAGAAAGCAACTGAGCATCTGCTTCACCAAGTAAATTGTTTGATTGCAAAATTAACAGCACATGAACTGTGATAGTGAAGGAAATGTAACTCTCAATGAGTGAACTTAGAGTAGTTCAGAAATAAAATGCAGAATTTTATGCCCTTCCAAATGACAATTTGGGAGCAATGGGACATGAAATTGGGTGGGAAAGCATTAGTTTGTAGCTTCTTGTCACTCATCTATCGTGGTGGCAGAAGATTCATGGATGGATTTTGATGCTCTGCCATTACTTATGGTGTTTAAGTGGCCAATGAATGGCCATTGAAACATCTCCTCCCTGGTTCTGCACCTACTTGTGGAGACCAGGGGACAATCATGAGGAAAAGCGAAATCAAAATCCTGTTGAATTCCTATCGGGCTTCCAAGAAGGGGGAATTCATCTAAAGGCATCAACACTTATTTGAAGGACTCTACTTCATGTAGATGGGAGGACTGGGGGGAGCTGCTGAGAGCTAAGATCCTGCCTTTCAGTTGATCTTCTCCCCCTTCCCCCCCAAACCCTTCTTCCACATCAACAATAATAATGTGACTCTACGCATGTAATAGGTAATTTCACACTGAGCCAAGTTTGTAAATGTCAGGAGATACCATTTTTATAACAGCAGAGTGGTGCATATCAGAGATATTTCTCTGAACCTCTGAGTGCAGTCAGAAATTGCTGTGGAATTTACACATAAATAACAAGGAGCATCTGGAGCCTCACCATTTAAGTATAAGATGGTTCGTTACAAATGTGCACTCAGTTTGACATTCATACCTATTTTAAATCTAATTTAAATCATTTTTGTGATCCAAATTAACCCCAATGTATGCAGTTTACATTTTGCTTAACAGACTGCAGTGCAGAAAATAGCAATGTCTTTGCAGAAGATCAGATTTTTGGTCCAGTGGGGTTTTATTTCTGCTATGAGTCAATTTTGGAGGGAAAATCTTAAAGTTGGCAGCAAGTAGTCAAAGGAAAATCAAATGATGGCCCTCCTATTAAGTGAGATGGTGTTGATCAGAGCTAGTTTAATTCAGTCAGATCACATTGAGCTGCTGGACTAACTCATACTATGCTTCTTGTGGTCAATGTAGTTTTTCAGTTGAATGAGTTCAAGTGAAATCGTTCAGCGCTGATGAATTCTCCCTTCTATTTATCAGGTCTGGAAAGATGCTGCAACACAAATTTTCTACTCGACATCAGTGGGTTGGGGCAGTTTAATCACATTGTCATCCTACAACAAATTCCACAACAACTGTTACCAAGATACCATCATTGTCTGTGTTGTTAATTGTGCTACGAGTGTGTTTGCGGGATTTATCATCTTCTCCACTCTTGGACACATGGCTCATGTGCAAAACAAGCCCGTTTCAGAGGTTGCACGGTCAGGTAAATACAAAGTTAACCATACTATTCTGCTGCAGGATAGCACATATGTGTCATTTGTTAGACATCGATGGGGTACTAGAGGACACCTGGGCCTGAGTGTAATTTGCCCAAAAGAGCATTGAGTCAATGGGATTAATGGAATGAGAAAGGAACAGAAAAATAATTGAGAATGATAGTAACAGGGCAACAGGCAAACATAAGACAGGTGCTCAGAGAATTCAGTAACAGAAAGATCAACTTTTCCTACATTATTGGAATTGGTGCACAATGAAGTTCTCATGGAATGATTGTGTTTATTAGTGGCTTCTATTTCCGGATTTATTTTGATGTTAAATAAAAGTTGGGTTGATAGCTAGGGAATGGTAGAACAATTATTGTGTGGCAGTGATTAGATTACTGAATAACCTGAGTATCTGTCCAGGGACAACCATGCCAACCACCACCACCTGCCTCCTCCTATTCATTCTCCCAGGATAACTCTGCCGTCCTGGAAGCAAGATTTGAGAGATTCAGCAAACCTCTAGTGATTTTGAGATGTACTCCATTTGAACTTGATTTGACACCTTCAGGAAGCCAGTGGTTTGATCCACCATGTTCCTGTTGATAGCAAGTGTTCCATTGTACACCAGCTTGAGTGGCAAGGAAGAACCACCAGCAAGGACAGGTCTGGATATTCCAGTTGTTCTGAACTCCTTGTCACTGCCCTCTTGTTTGACTGAGGCTGGAGGAGTGCATTATCTCCCACTCATCCACTACTCCATTGATAACAGCATGCATGTAAATGTTTTACCCAGTAACCACCATGGGCAATGATATAACTTAGCTAGAATGGGTTTAAACTTAGAAGATCTATCAACCAGGTTTCTTTGGGAATCCAAGATGGCGGCGACCCAGCAAGTCTGAGTCTACAGTGCTCCTCCCAAGACTTGGGCAAAGTGGGTCGCCCACCCCCACCACACTCACCAAATCATTTAAAATAGTTTTTACTTAATGTAATTAGTTGTTTAGTATTGAATTTAAACAATTTCATCTCCAGTAAAAATGACTAAAGGGGAGCCTGCAGCTCTCAGCAAGCAGGAACCCCTCCCCCACCCTCTCCAGCTGCAGAAGAGGCGTCCGCAAGCGACCCGGGGGGCTTACTTTCGGTGGCGAGCCTCGTGGGAGTAATATCCAAACTTGATGCAAAGATTGACGCTTTTATAGAAGAATCCTGAAGCCGATGGGACTCACTCTCGGCAGCGCTGCAAAAGCAAGACATCAAGGAAATCGAGCGCTGAGTCGGAGGGGCGGAGCTAAAGGCCGCGACCTCCGAAACTACAGCACAATCGGCCGTGAATCAGGTCCGGATTCTCGAACAGCGAGTCTGGACCTTAGAGAATCACATTGACGACCTTGAGAATTGAGGCTGTAGAAAAAATATTCATTTGCTGGGCCTTCCCGAACGGGAAGAGGAAGGCCAGCTTACAGTGTTCCTTGAACAGTGGCTTCCACAGCTTTTAAATCTGGAGGCTGGATCAGGCCAGGTAAGGGTGGAATGGGACTACTGGGTTGCAATACGCGGATCCGGCTCAAACCAGCGTCCCCGCCCGGTCCTGTTCCGGCTGCAGAGTTATAAGGAGAGGCAGATACTTTTAGAAGCCTCCAGAAATCTTGGAAAAGATCTCCAAGCCATGATCTATAAAGGATCCAAGATCATGTTATTCCAGGACTTTTCCCCAGCTCTGGTCTGAAAGATGAAGGTGTTTGATGAGGCGAAGAAGTGTTTAAGGGACTTAAGTATTCAGTACTCCTTGCGCTACCCAGCGACGCTACGCTTTAACCATGAAGGGTCCATGTATAACTTCGGATCGCTGGAAAAGACCAAGGAATTTTTGGACTCTCTTAGATAAATTGTAAGAGATAATTGATGTTGGTTTGCTTTCCCCCCACTCCGGTTTACATCCCACCCTCCCTTTTTTTAATATATTAATCATTTTTTTACCTTACTGTTTAATATTATCTTGGGGGGGGGGGAGAGGGATTTATTTATTTGTTCTCTACTTAACGATTTTCTCCACCTCCTTGTGTTTTTTTTATTATATATATATATAGGCTGGGGGGTCTAGTTAATGTTGGTGGGGGGAGGTGGTTACCTTATACTATTTTACCTGTCTCTAGGAGCGGGGTTGTTTTCCCTTGTTATTTTGTATTATTATATTTAATTATTACTTGTTGAGGTTGTAATTTCATAGTTATATATGTTTATACATGGTATTAACATTACCAAATATATCCAGGCGTTGGTGTAGGTTGGGGTGGGGCGAGTAGGGTGCTCACTGTTAACTCTAGTTCTGTAGTATATTTGAATTTTCTTCATCCTATTGAGGAGCGCCTGGGTCAAGGGTGGGGCACTGGTTTGGAGGGGATACAATAGACTTTTGGAAAGGAAGTGATACCCCCTGGGAACAAGGGGGAAAATCTCCATTTAAATACGTTTATATTTTTTTTATTTCAAAATAGTTTTTTATTTTACTGTTGTGAGTGTATTAGAGAGCCTTTATTTTTGTGAATTTTATATGCTCTATGCTCGGGATGTTCTGGATAGGGTTTCCCCTCCCGAGGGGTCTCGGATTTGCCTGGACGATTATGGTTGATCAGTCGGTTAAGTGGTGCACCTGGAATGTCAAGGGGAGTAATTCACCAGTCAAAAGGAAGAAAATATTATCAAACCTCAAGAAAGAAAGGGTTGATATAGCTCTCCTACAGGAGACACACTTATTGGATAAAGAACACTTGAAATTACGACAGGGTGGATTTGATCAGGCCTTTTTTTCTTCTTTTAGCTCAAAACGCAGGGGAGTTGTTATTCTTATTCGGAAGAATTTCCCTTTCAAAATCCTAAATCAGATAAAAGACGAATCTGGACGATATATTCTGATTAAAGCCCTTATAAATGGAGAGAAATATGGGATTTTAAATTTGTATTGCCCCCGGCACTTCCTTTTAAATTTATAATGGAAGCCTTCTCAAAGTTGATGGCTCTCGGTGCCTGTCATACAATTATAGCGGGAGACTTTAATTGTATTATGGATCCGGAAATAGATAGGATTCCCAAGAGTACTGCAGGAGTATCTCCCAGATCTAGACAATTGGTGGACTTGAACAAAGAGTTAGGACTAGTAAATATATGGAGATGCCTTCATCCACAGGGCAGAGATTTTTCTTTTTACTCCAATCCACACAAATGCCATACCAGAATTGATCTGTTTTTTGCCCCTCGATTTTTTAAAATTCCATATCATCCTGTAAAATAGGCAGTATTACAATTTCTGATCACGCTGCTGTATATATGGAAATCAAGGCGAGGAACAATGAGACATCACCCTGGCATTGGCGTATGGACCCCTTCCTGATGAAAGACAGTAAATTTGTAAAGTACTTCTCTCAAGAATTTAAAACTTTTTTAGAAATTAATTTAGGTACTGCTAGCAACCAATCAATGATGTGGGAGACCATCAAAGCTTACGCACGAGGTTTGATCATCTCATACTCAGCGACCCAGAAAAAATTAAAGGGAGAACAACAGCGTCTGCTCGAAGCTCGCTTAAAAGCAGCTGAAACAGCATACGCTGACAGACCTTCTATTATCAAATTGCAAAGGATTATGGCCCTTAGGACAGCTTTAAACACCACGCTTACCCAAACGGCTAAGAGGGAAATATTATTTGCAAAACAAAGGTCATATGAATTTGGTAAATACTTAGCATTTCTTGCAAAGAAAAAGAAGGCCCCTCAAATATCACGTCTATCAAGGAAAGTACTGGTATTTTTACTCATGATCGTAAAAGGATTAACGCAATCTTTAGAAAATTTTATTCTGATTTATATAAATCACAGGATTGTGAAGACAGGACTTGGAGGATGCAATCATTTTTAAAAAACTTGACCTTTCTGGACCTAACTCAGGAACAGATATCGGTCTTGAATGTTCCCCTAACAATCCAAGAAATACTTGACACAATCAGGCAACTTCAGAGCGGTAAGGCACCTGGCCCAGATGGCTTTCAAGCTGAATTCTATAAAGAATTTACAGGAATATTGGCTGGTCCACTTTTGGACATGTATAACTACCTGATGAACTTATGCTGTCGAATTCCCTATTCCTGAGATGCTGCTAACCTGCTGTGCTTTAAGCATTCAGCTGTGATCTCATCTGCAGACCTCATAACTACTCATCCAGTCAGGGCTGTCTCCCGCCTTCACTGAAAGAGGCAAATATCTCTCTTATCCTTAAAAAAGGAAAGGACCCAGAAGATTGTGCGTCATACAGATCAATATCCTTGCTAAATGTAGATTTTAAAATCCTCTCTAAAACGTTAGCATTGAGGCTAGAAAGGGTATTGCCACATATCATAAAGGAGGATCAGACGGGGTTTATTAAGGGCCGTAGATCATCCAATAATGTTAGAAGGGTTTTGAATGTGATTCAAGCCTGCCATCAGGGAAAGATACCAGGAATAGTAGTCTCATTAGATGCGGAAAAGGCATTCGACAGGGTTGAATGGTCATATTTGTTTTACACATTGGAAAGCTTTGGCGTTGGAAAGGTGTTTACCAAATGGGTCTCAACACTGTATAGTGATCCCAAAGCAGTTGTGATTACCAATGGATTAGGCTCGGATAACTTCAGTATGGATAGGGGCTGCCGTCAGGGATGTCCTCTCTCGCCATTGCTATTTACGCTAATAATTGAGCCACTAGCAGAAGCTATACAGGCCGACCCTAATATAACGACCCCGAGGATTGGTACAGGTAAACATAAAATTACCCTTTATGCAGATGATGTTCTTCTATTCCTCAGTAATCCTTTGATGTCCGTGCCTCGCTTAATCTAAGTTTAGTGTATTTTCAGGCTATAAAATTAATTTCTCAAAATCGGAGGCTCTGCCAATGGGTGGCCTTGCTAGTATATCCCACTTATTGGATGGATCCCACTTTCCCTTTCAGTGGTCCCTGGAGGGTTTTTTATAATTAGGCATTTTTATTACCCCAGCATTTGGTCAGTTATACAAGGCTAACTTTGTGCATTTACTGGAAAGGATAAGGCAGGACCTCCAGCGATGGGGAGACCTTCCAATTTCCTGGCTAGTAGAATAGCACTAATTAAAATGAATGTCCTGCCCCGTCTCCTATACCCTATGAGAATGCTTCTGGTGATGCTGCTGAGGCTGGCACTACGTAAATCATAAGGCTGGTTGGGTTTCTTTATTTGGAATCATAGACAGCCCCTCATTAAGCTGAAGAAGCTACAGCTTCCACAGGCAAGGGGAGGATTGGATTTCCCAGATTTTAGGAAATATCAGTTAAGTTCCCTATTAAGTTACATAGCTGATTGGGTCTTGTCTGACCCGCAATCAATGTGGCTGGACATCGAGGCTTCTCAAGTAAAATGCCCACTTATTAACCTTTTATTTTCAGACAAGAGGAAAATCATTACGGATCACTGTAAAAACCCCATAATACTAAACACAATTAAAGCTTGGAATATAATGCGGCAAAATGAGGGCAACTCACATAAAACATCCCCTTATGCTCCGATAGTGGGAGCATGGGGATTTCAACTGGGGTTTACAGGTGCCACTTTCAAATTCTGGAGATCCAGGAGTATCTCTTGTTTAGGGGATCTATTTAAAGAAGGGATCCTGATGTCTTTTGAACAGCTGCGTCAGAAATTCGGATTACCTAATGGAGACCTCTTTTGATACTTCCAAATTTGAGATTACATACAGAAGAAGACTACGTTATTAGATAGTCTTTATAAATCAGATAGAGAATGTAGAATGCTATGGCCAATGGGGGTATCTTCCATCAGTACTATTTATCATTTACTACATGGTGAAGTATCGGGAGATATAGACAATCTGCTTAAAATATAGGATCAGGATTTGGGACTAGAAATCTCTATAGAAACATGGAATGACATTTGGGAAAATGCCAGAAGAATCACCATCTGCAACAGAACTCAGGCTATTCAGCTGAAGATACTTCATAGGGCCCATATAGCACCGGATCGATTGGCAAAATTTAAGGCAGGAACATCTCCAATGTGTCCCAAATGTAAAATAGAGGTGGGCACTTTTGTCCATTGCCTATGGACCTGTCATAAGATCCGTAGATATTGGACTAAAGTAGCAACTGCTCTGACAGAAATCTTAGGAACGGAAATTAGAGTGGACCCTGTATCTCTCTTTTTGGGCTTTTCGAACTCACCCTCCCTGGATATGCACGGGAAGAGATTATTTTCTATTCTCTCTTTCTATGCAAGGAAAAATATTTTGGTAAACTGGGTGGCTGAGGGCCCCCCTGGACTTTCAATTTGGCACAGATTAGTTATGGAATGTATTCCCCTTGATTTCCTTACAAATATGGTGCACCAAAAGACCAAATTATTCCATAAAATATGGCAGTCCTTCTTGAATTATATAAATACATATATTTCGGCCGTCCTAACAAGGGCTTTTATTTAATTGAAATGGCGAACCTGGCTGGTCCGTGGCCCCTTGGGAGAGGAATCCCGCACGAATACGGGTTTTGTTACATATGATGTTAATACATTCCCAGTATGTATCTCAGTACCCAATTTCTGTGTTATCCGTTGGGTTTTTGTTTCTCTTAATTTAATAATGTAAGAGACTTAATTCTGCACTCTGGTTAGTTGTCGGTTAGATTAGTAGTTAGTTGAGTTTTTTTTGTCGGTTTTTTTTGTTAAATTTTGGTTATTATTTATTTAAGATTTAATTGTATATCAATGTTTATGCTTGGGTTTTTTTATTTTGTAAACTTGTAAAAATGTTAAATTTTCAATAAAAATACCTATAAAAAAACAAGTTTCTTTAAAATTATTGATTCCCATTGAAAGTAGGCACTATTCAACAAATGTACAGAACTGATTTAACATAGTTTGAGATATGAAATTACTGGCCTTCGACATATCCAGTTCACAATTAAGATGTCACAATCTCACCATTCTGAATTACTGATCTCATGTCCATACATTCATCCTTATATTCAGGGTGTGCCACATGGTATGTTCCAGAAGTAATTGGAATGTCTCAGCTGAGACTTTTTGAATTTGCCTCAACATCAGTGACTATACGGAATTAAATGTAGCAGTGTGTGTTGATTGTATGCAGGACTAATATTATCATTTGTTTTGTATCCATTGTTCAGGGTTTGGTTTGGCCTTTATTGCCTACCCAGAGGCCCTTGCACAGTTGCCATGGGCAACTTTATGGTCCATTTTATTTTTCTTCATGCTGCTCACTTTGGGACTTGACACATTGTTTGCAAGTTTTGGTAAGAATGACATCTTTTAAGTTCAACAATAATGTTACTTAATTTAACCAATCTCTTTCTACTTCTATAAAAGGAACTTATCTAAGCTATTATGTTTGGAACTACTGCTGATGATTGTAATGCATGAGAAAACAATGTTACTCGATAGTCAAATTCTCCACAATGTCTTAATGAAACCTCAGCTTGGTTGAATGAAGCGTGTTCCAAGTTGTAGGAAAGAAATATTCAGGTCATTGTTACCTAACATCTGGAAGATTTACAGTGGAATTCATGTTTTTTAAAAATCTGCATTCATGTTCAGTCGCTGTTCACAATTTTGTTTTTCTTCATTCATTCATGGGATGAGATCATTGCTGGCTAGGCAGCATTTATTGCCCATCTCTAATTGCCCAGATGGCAGTTAAGAGTCAACCACATTGCAACGGGTCTGGAGCCACATCTAGGCCAGGCCAAGTAAGGATGGCAGCTTCCTTCTCTAAAAGACATTAGGAAATCAGGTCAGCTTTTCCAACAATCAATTCATGGTCATCATTAGATTCTTAATTCCACCAACTGCCGTGGCAGGATTTGAGCCTGGGTCCCTTGGATATAATCTCTGGATTAACAGTCCAACGGTAATACCATTAGGCCATTGCTTCCCCTTTCCTTGTTCTTTCTGTTGTATCATACAACTCATATTTCTGTTTCTGCTGCCAAGTTCTAGGTGTCTCAATATAATAACTATCATTTTTGATGTACATCTAGACCCTTCTCATCAGGAACAGGATTTGTTAAAATGTATTGAGCAGCAATTATGTTGTGATTCAGTTAACAGACTAATCTGGAGGCCTGGATAAATGACCTGGAGACATGAGATCAACCCTCACCTCTATGTCAAAAAAGAACTGCAGATGCTGGAAATCAGAAATTGCAGGAAGAACTCAGCAGGTTTGGCAGCATCTGTAGAGAGGAAGCAGAGTTAATGTTTTGTGTCCAGTGACCCTTCTTCAAAAAACAGCATTCTGAAGTAGGGTCACTGGATCTGAAATGTTAATTCTGCTTTCTCTCCACAGATGCTGCCAAACCTGCAGAGTGTTTCCAATAGTTTCTGGTTGTGTTTCACGTCAGTGTCTGAGGAATTTGAATTCAATCAAATAAACCTGGATGAAATAACATTGCTGTCAGTAATTTTGACTGTAGAGCTATCATTGTGTCAGAAAAACCCATCTGACACCTAATGCCTTTTATAGAAGGAGATTGTGTGTGAGAGACCTTCTTGAAAACCTCAGAACCATAATCATATGTTAGACCCTGGAATCCTTGATGTGCATTTTGCTTCAATGCTTTATGTTATTAAAGAATCCAACAGAATATTTATTGCAGCTCACTGTTATATTCAAACATTATATTCATGTACGCTTCTCGGTGAGTATGAAAGTACTCAATTACAACATGCAGCACAGTTTGTCAGTATGTCATGCTTGAAGTGGCCCAAGTCAAGATAGTTTCTGAGACCTTTCTGCTCTTAAGTCACATAATTATGCAGGGTTTATATAATGCCTTACAGGTTATTATATTAGATAAGATTCCCTACTGTGTGGAAACAGACCCTTTGGCCCAACAGGTACACACCGACCCTCCGAAGAGTAACCCACCCAGACCCATTCTCCTACGTTTACTCCTGACTAATGCACCTAATACTACAGGCATTTTAGCATGGCCAACTCACCTAATTTGCACATCCTTGGATTGTGGGAGGAAACCAAGCATCCGGAGGAAACCCATGCAGACATCACAACCCACACTCATTCCACACAGACAGGCACCCAAGGCTGGAATTGAACCTGGGTCCCTGGCACTGTGAGGCAGCAATGCTAACCACTGAGCAACCTTGCTGCCCCACAGTGCTGTGGTAACATATTAATTGTGAGGCATGAAACAACAAGCCTCTCTGAAATAAAGTGGCAAGCCACTCAGTTGTGGCTCATTACTCCGATAGGAAAAATAAACCAGATGAACTGCCTGGCATCAGAAACAGCAAAGGTACAATCTTCCCAATCAGTGTTGCAAACTCTTCTGCAATACAATCTGAGAGAGTTCTCCCACACATTGTTGAACTAAATGTCTAATATTGTCGTTCCCACTGAATCACAGCCTATAGCCCACATCTCAGAATCTTCTATCACCCACCCTGAGATGGTGAGTTACTTTCAGGAGACATTAGCAAGCCTCCATTTTCCAAACATTGCTCTTATACAATTCTGCCCATAGACAGAGAAATCTCTCCCCATTGGCTCCTTCAGTTCTCTTGGCTGCCATTTCTCTGGTGGTGGATTTATCTAAGACTTGGTATAAATCATTAATTAATCACTGATAACTCTTGTTTTCAATAGAAACAGTAATAACAAGCCTGCTGGACCAGTTTCCTGAGTTCCTTAGGCCAAAGCGTCTTTATCTGACAGCTGGTCTTTGTTTGTTATTTTATTTCCTTGGCCTTCTGTTTGTAACACAGGTAAGTTGTAGCTTAGTCATTTGCTATGTTTCCACATGAGCAATCAACCCTCTCTAGACAAGGATACTCAGTAAAATGAGACACTGTTTCATAAATCACAAAGAATTAAGTTCAGTCTAAATAAGCTCCCAGCATTTAGAACCCCACTGCTGGTTTGGTTTTGGACCAGGGGTGGTGATAAAAATGGATAATTGGCAGTCCAGAATAAGAAGAATTAACTGGAGGAGAGCTGACTTCAATGGGCAAAGAATGGAGCTGAGCCAGAGAGACAGGAACAAAATTATGGTGGGAAAAACAGTCACTGAACAAAGGGCTATGTTTAAAATAGACATGATTCAGGTACAATCAAGGTATGTTCCCTCAAAAAGCAAAAGGAGAACAAACAAATCCAGAGCTCTGAGGATGAACAAAGGAGATAGAATACAAAATGAAGAAGAAAAAGTGAGGTTATGATGAGTGTCAAGACAAAAACTTCAAGCAGAACACTAAGGTTCAAAGGGGAAGTGAAAAGCATATTGGAGAAGTGAAGGGGGTTTAATAAGAAGATTAAGGTCAGAGGTAAAGCCACCATGGGCCTCCTGGGCCACAGAGAGGCGACGAGTGATGGTTTAATGTGAGAATCACCACACCTCAGGGAAGGGGAGAGGTTGATACTTCGTGGTATCTTCAGCTGGTGCAGGAATTGAAACGCACCTCTGACATCTCTCAGCATTTCAAGACAGCTGTCCAGCCAAATGTACTAACTGATGAGAAAGCACTGATGAGAAAGCACTGTCAGCCAAACATATCAAGGAATTCCAAAGTCTTCTATAGGCACATTAATAGCAAAATGAGGAGTTGAGTCAATTAGGGTAAAAAAGGTGGTTTACACAGTGAATCATAGAATCCTATAGTACAGAAGAGGACCTTTGGCCCTCAAGTCTGTACAACCAAAATTATATTAATTCTACATTAATCTCACTTTCCAGCACTTGGCCCACAAGTTGAAATATAGGAAATATGGAGACAAGAGACATGACTAAGGTGTTAACTGAATACCTTGCATCTGTCTTTACCAAGGAGATGGAAGCGACACCAGTTATAGTAATGGAGGAGGAAGCTCTATCACGATAAAGATCAATATTCACCAGGAAGAAGTTTTGAGTAGGCAATCAATATTTAAATTGACAAGGTCCAGAAGCAGGTGTCATGCATCCAAGAACATTTAGGGAAGCAAGTGTAGAAATTAAAGCACCACTGACCATAATTTTCCAGCCTTCCCTAAACTCAGGGGAGGTGCTGACTGGTTAGACAATTGCAGATGTTACGCCTTTATTTGTAAAAAAAACCTGTGAAGGTAAGCCCAGCAATGACAGACAATTCAGTTTAACTTCAGTGGTGGATAAAAATCTGGAAACAAATATTAATGACAGAATCAGTTGAGGCATAGATAAATATGTGGGTTAATTAGGAACAGTCAGCGTGGATTTCTAAAAGGCAAATCATGGCTGACAATTCTTGAAGAGGTAATAGAAAGGATCGATGAGGGTAATGTCATTGATGTGGTGTACATGAACTTTCAAAACTCACTTTAAGCAATGTTACACAGCAGACTTATGAAGAAAGTTATAGCTCATGATATAAAGGAGATAATAGCAGTCTGGATACAAAATTGGCTGGGTGAAAGAAAATGGAGAATAGTGATCACCAAATATTTTTTGGGTTGTAGGAAGGCTTGTAATGGAGTTCGCCAGAGATCGGGATTGGAACAAAAACAGAAATTGCTGGTGAAACCCAGAAAGTCTGACAGCATCTGTAGGGAGAAAGCAGAGTTAATGTTTCAAGTCCAGTGACTCATCATCGAGAAATGGTAACTCCACTTTCTCACCAGAGATGTACCGTAGCTGCTAGGTTTCACCAGCAATTTCTGTTTGTGTTTTAGATTCAGATGTCCAACATCCATAGTTCCTTGTTTTACATCAGTTGTGGGAGCCCTGCTTTTCCTGCTTTATTTGCAGGGTATAGACCTTGTCTTGTAAGGGACAGTTTCAAAGTTTGGAGGTGACATGAACCTTGGAAGGATTGTAAACTCTAAGCAAGAGAGTTGAAAAGTCCACAAGTTCACAGACATGTTGGTGGAGTGAGCAGGTAGCTTCCAGGTAAAGCTCAATGCAAGAAGTTTGAGACGATCCATTTTGGGGAGAGAAAACATTTGTAACGTCAGGGGTGCAGTACTTAAGAAGTGCAGGAGTGGTCTGGGCAGCTTTTCACAGATCATTGAAGATAGTAGGATATGTAGAGAGAGCATATGGTATCCTGGGCTTTAATAATAGTTATTAGGGTATAATAGCAAGAAGGTTATGTTGAACTTGTATAAGAAATTTGTTAATCCTCACCAGGTGTGCTGAGCACTGTTGTGAATGCTACAATATTGGAAGGATGTGAACACTTTGGAAGAATGCAGAAGAGATCGACAAAAATGATTCCAAAATGAGAAACTTAATGTATGAGAATACATTGGACAGATTGGGTCATTCTCCTTAGAGAGGAGAGGAGGGGTCAAGAGAAGATGTGACAGACATTGCCAAACTCATATGAGGTCTGAATAGAGTAGATAGGGAGAAACTGTTCCCCTTTGTGAAAGGATCGAGAATGAGATGGCTCAGATTTAAAGCGATTTGCAAATGTAATGAAGAAGATCTTTTTCATGTTCAGGTCTGGAGTGCACAGCTTTGAAATGTGATGGTGAGTCAATTGAGGTATTGGTGATTATTTAATTGGAAAAAGGGTGTGAGGAAGGGGTGTGTGGCAGGAGTCATAATGCTTGCTGGGGAGCAGTGTGGACATAATGGGCTGAATGGCCACCTTCTGTACTGTAACAATCTATGATTCTGTGACTCTTTCTCTTGTTTGTTTGTGGATGTGGATGCTTAGGAAACGTTTACCAGGATGTTGCAGGGATGGGAATTTTAGCTATGAAGAACATTTAGACAGACTGGGTTTGTTTTCATTGGAATATGAAAGGTTGAGGGACGACTTGATAGAAGTTTAGAAGATTGTGATGGCATGGATTGAGTGGAAGGTAAGAGGTTTTTTTTTCCCAGGGTGGAGGGATCAATTACTAGGGGACACACTTTCAAGGTGTGGCGGGATGTTTCGAAGTGATCTACAAGGCATGTTTTTCACACAAAGGGTGGTGAGTGCCTGGAACACGCCTGCTAGAGGAGATGGTGGAAGTAGACACAATAGCAGCATTCAAGAAGCACCTGGACAAATACATGAATAGGAAGGGAATAGAGGGATACAGATCCTGTTCGTGAGGACAGTTTTATTATGGAAGAGCAAAATGTGTAAGCGCAGGCTTAGAGGGCCGATAGGCCTATTTCTATACAGTTGTGTTCTTTGTCCATTCTGACTGTTTCAAAACCCCGAAATATTCCCTTCCACCTTCATAACAGAAGCATCACATGGGTAGATTCTTAACGTTGTTTCAAGACTTCTCACTTCCCTGACCACAATGATGATCCTACAGAATCAGGAGATTCCCTTAATGAGATTGTTCCTGTGAGTGTCTTGATCATCATAGAGATTAGGAACATTAATATGCTTCCTGATCCTTTATCTTGGGACACAGGAATAAGAGTAGGCCATTCAGTCCATCCAACCTGTTTCCTTATTTAATACCATCATGGTCAGACAACACTCCAATGTCTTTTATCTGTGCTATCCATATCTATTCATTCCATTGGACAAGTTTCTTGATCATTTTCTTGCCCTATGGTGCCCTAAGAATACAGCCAAGGGAATACTATTTACTGATTACCTGTTTACAGGAATTAACATTAGCCATTGTTTCCATTCCCTTAACTATTGTTCACACAAAGATCAGGCTCATCAATTCTAAAGTGATGAATGCAATTTCTTAGCCGACATTTTACATTTCCAGATTTTGGGAGACCAGGCATTGGCTGGAAGCTGTACACCAGGATCAGGCAGATGTCCCAACACACTGGCTATATGGGAATTGCCTGGGAATGTATGATACTCATGGAAATACCCAGTGTCAAAAATCCTCTGAATAAGTTCCAACTCTGAGTTAGAGACAGAGACTTCAGAAAGTTCTGACTGACTTATAATTACCCAGGAAATGTTAGAAGGATTAAAATCTGCTCTCATTATAAAAATGACTCCCTCAATCATTCACGTTGACCTGACAATGAATAACATT
This sequence comes from Hemiscyllium ocellatum, assembly GCF_020745735.1. Classification (NCBI taxonomy): domain Eukaryota; kingdom Metazoa; phylum Chordata; class Chondrichthyes; order Orectolobiformes; family Hemiscylliidae; genus Hemiscyllium; species Hemiscyllium ocellatum. Next base: position 51,885,748 of record NC_083411.1, on the reverse strand, counting down.
AACAGTCTCCCACCAAGTCATTCACCTGTGACATCACTTCCCATGGGCATGTAACCACCCACCACTCTCTATTCCAGACAACACACACCTCTCATCTCCACTATCAAACACTCCCAACTCCATACCTGACCAGATCCAAATCTTCCACAACCCTGCTTCACAACCAACATGACTTCACCACATCATCAATCCCCACTCATTGGCACCTTTGGCCTCAACCTGCCACCTCACTTCATCTCCCATTCACCTTGAACACTTGTCTTCTCGAAACAGTGTGAGAGTTCCTTCAAGACCTTTAAATCTTGGAGTACAGATAATCGATTTGGTGATAGGGAACACTCTGTTCATCCAATTTGAAATCTTCAGCAATCCTTTCTCTGTTTAACCTGTTCATCAATGCCACCTGTACAAGATGAACTTCAACAGAAAACAAGCTGCCCTGAAGACAGGACAGCGCGAGTGATGGTGTCTCTCTGCTTCCTTGCCATTCACAGGGATAAACAGATTCATCAAGGACAGTGAGATGATGATTGGGAAAAGGAATTGGCTTTTCTGGCTCTGGTGGAGAGCTTGTTGGATTCTGATCTCTCCGTGCATTTTAACCGTAAGGAGATGTTACATCTTTGAGTGATTTAAGCTGAATGTAAAAATGTACAGTAAGTCCCTTTCATCATGTTACTGATTTTACTTTCTGTGTTTATTTCATTCAAGCAATCTTAGTCTGGTCCTTAACAACATTTGCCCTTCCAACATATGGACCAGTTGAATACTCTGTCTGGTCAATAGCGCTGGGCTGGTGTATGATCATCTTGTGTATTATGTGGGTACCCATAATAGCCGTGGTGAGAGTTGTCCAAGCTGAGGGCCCCACCTTGTGGCAGGTGAGGAAATGTTTGAAAGATCAGGAAACAGTTTCTGTGACAGCCTCTCAGACTCCTACTTTACAGCAACTTTTAGTAATACAGTGCTATATTATATCCCACTGTACTCCCAAGAAGTGTCATAAAGTAAAATCTTACACCAAACCTCACGACAAATTACACAGTAGAAGAACAGAAGCTTGGCTGAACCAGTCGGTGTGAAGATATGTTGAGAAGGAGAAAAGAGAAATAGAGAAGTCTAATAGTGAATATGTAACCACTGGTGATTGTCATTAAAATGCATTTGGTTTACTAATGTCCTTCACGAAAGGACATAATTGATTCTTACCTATTTTGAGAGCAAACAAAACATCCGACATCAACCTAAGCACCAGACAGGACAAACGCAGCCTTGCCGACACTGTGATGTCCTCCTTATTTACATCTGGGGACTTGTTGCTTAATCGGAATAGTAAAAAATGAGGTCTGCAGATGCTGGATATCACAGCTGCAAATGTGTTGCTGGTCAAAGCACAGCAGGCCAGGCAGCATCGAATAGCCTCTCCTATCTCTGCATCATGCACCATTAGGCTAATACTTCCCAGGTTATTTCCTCATATCTCCCCATGTGATAGTAATGCTCTTTCAGGTAATTTCAATTTTTCTCAGGAAGATAACCCAATCATTTATCCCAATTTTTGACAACTTCCTCATTGTCCCATTTAATTTGAGGAATGTCCAATTCAGAAGCCTCTGAACTTGGCTCTTCCTTCTGTGCTGTAATCATTAACACCTTCTCTTGCTTTCCTTCCCTGTCAAAATATCTTTTGAGTATCCCACAAGACACACTCTGTGAGATTTCTTCCAGTCTGGGGTCCATATCAAGTAGTTTACCTCACTCAATGTCCTTTCGATTTTATAAGATCCACTAAATCCTGCTTTTAAAGGTTCACCTATTACTGGAAGTACCACAATACCTTATCCCTGATAGCAAAATAGCAATATTTTGATTTCTTATTCCACTTGCTGAGTCATTGTGAGCTGTGGTACTTTTAAATGCTGTTGAGTCAACTCCCTAGCTCAATTTAATCATTCTCTAAAATTTGACACAAAGTCCAAATGGGTGGTCTCTGAATTCTGACATATTAATTTCTCCTTAATCAATTTTAGTGGTCCTCTCACTTCATGTCCAAAAACTAATTCAAATAGACTGAATTAGGTGGATTCATTTGGTACATCTCTGATCATAAAAAGAACAACCAAATTCCCTTATTCCAATCATCTGGATAATCCTGACTATAAGCCCTCAACATGGTCTTTAGTGTTCAATGCCATCTTTCTAACGCTTCCTGCGATTCTGGATGGTACGCAGTAGATTTGAATTGTTTTATGTCTAAACTGTCCATAACTTCCTTAAATAGTTTGGATGTGAAGTTTGACCCTTGATTTGACTGTATCTCTGTTGGTAGTCTGTATCTAGTGAAAACTTTGAGTAATTCCTCTACAATCCTTTTAGCTGTGATATTGTGTAATGGAACAGCCTCTTGAAATCTTGTCGATGTATACATTATTGTTAACAAATATTGGTTCCCACTTTTTGTTTGTGGTAGGGGACCTACTCAATCAATTAAGACTCTGGTAAAAAGTTCCTCAAAATCTGGAATAGGTATTAAAGTTACAGGTTTTATTACCATCGGTGGTTTTCCAATCACTTGACATGCATGACATAGCTGGCAAAATTCAACTACATTCTTGTGCAGTCCAGTAAAAATGTCTTTGTATTTTAGCTTGTGTTTTCCTCACTTCTAAATGGCCTCCAAGTGGTGATTCATGTGCCACCTGCAACATTTCCTTTCTATACCCCACTGGCAATACAATTTGATGAATCTCTGCCCATTTCTCATCTGCTTGAATATGTGATGGTCTCTGTTTCCTAATTAAGACATCATTTTTCAGGTAATAGCACACAGGGATAAATTCAGACTCCTTCTCTGTATATGCCTTTTGATACAATTGCTTTAAGTTTTCATCTTTCTGCTGAACCTCAATGAGTTTTGCACAGGTAAAGATATTTGCATGATTATTTATTTATTCCTGTTTTATCTTAACTAACTGATCGAATACAGTCTCTGCTAATGCCACTTCAGATTTCTTATCTGTACCCTTTGATCTCTCCTCCTTCAACTGGTGACTCTGTGACCTCATTACTACACAAACAGGGAAGATTCCCAAGTAAGATTCTTGCAGTGCTTTAGTTGCTTGAGTATCCACAGGTCTTTCAACTACAGTAGGCAGCACACCTACCAGTGAATCAGCTGTATCATTCACAAGGACAAATTGTTTTCCTGGAACCGAGACTTTGTCCATTACTCCTATACACATTCTCCACTCTTTTCTAGTCACTCTAGCATCATTTTACATAATTGAGCACTTTTTGTCTCACCATGAACTCTTGTTACCAGTAACTTTTCTGGCAATAGTCCTTCAGGAGTATATTCCTCCACATCCTTCAACATCACAGACTGAGAGAATCCTGTGTCCCTTAATATTATAACCTCTTTACTTGCTACTCTAACATGAATAAACTTTACCTTTTCAGGTATATTTTTAAAGCAGATCTGGCATTTCTTCCTTAACCAACCTCTGATCAGCTTGTGCACTCTGATGCAGCTTTCTAGCTCCCACTGTTACCACTCCAACAACACTTCCAGGGTTATCCTGCTTTCCCATGCCTGGCTTTCCTGTGCTTTTCCTAGCCCACCAACACTGTGATTTCATGTGATCTACTTTATTGCAATAAAAACACTGGAGCTTTTACCTTCTTCGTCCCCTTCTGGGGTTTCCTTTTTACGCTGTGATAAGGTCTCCTTATGATTTCACTGAGATCTATCTCACCCTTTCCACAGGAGGATTTCTCTTTTCCCCAACTTCTATTCCTCATGGATTGAAATTGATGCAGGAAGTCAGACCGTGATTTATGGACCAACTCATAATCATCAGCCACTTCAATTGCTAAGCTTGCCATTTTTAACTCTCTGCTCTGCCAAATGAATTTGCACTATGTCAGGCAGTGAATTTTTAAACTCCTCCAAAATAATTGTCTCTCTAAGGGTATTGTAAGTTTGTTCTATTTTTAAAGCTCGTATCCACCTACCAAAATTACTTTGTTTAATTCTTTCAAACTCAATATAAGTTTGACCAGGGTTCCTCCTTAGATTCTTTAAACGTCTATAGGCTTTCTGGTACCAATTCATATGCGCTTAAGATTGATTCTTTTCCCTACTCATACTCCCCAGATACCTGCTCTGATAGCGATGTGAATTCCTCACTAGCTCAACCCACAAGTTTGGTTTGGATCAACAAAACCCACACACTGACTGGCCATTGCATTTGTTTAGATTCTTTTTCAAATGAAATGACAAGGGCTTCCACATTCTTCTCATTAAATTTAGGCCTTGTTTGAACATACTTAAACAGTTTCTCACTAGGCTTCTGACTGCCAGGGGCTTGCTCATCCTCACTCTCTTCCTCACTAAACCTACCTTCAGCCTGCATCTCCATCCTTTTGTGCTGACTTCCCTTTTTAAGTGTCAATTTCTAAAGTTCAATCTCTTTGCTTTTTCTTTCTCTTCTGCTAGAGTTCTTCATTATCTTTCTTTCTCTGTGGCTCAAGCCCTTAATGTGTTTGCTTTTTCTCTCTCTTCTGATTTTAATTGTAATTCAAACTGTTTCATTTCTGCTGCCCTTTCCTTATCTCTCCCCTCTAACTCAAGCTGCTTCATTTACAATCGAATTCTTGCCATCTCTACAGATCCTGATAGTGTTTCCAGCAAATTTGAATACTGAGCTACTGCTGAATTCATCTCATCTTTCCTCACATTAGGAGGTAAATTCAACCCTAGCTTGTCTATTAATTCCTGCAGTTTGGTCTTATCTGCCTTTTGCAAAACCCCCGAGGTCACTTCTTCCACCTCCAGGACCTCCTTGGTGATTGAAAGAGCCATTGCCATCCGAACACGGTTTAAACCAACCAAATCAACACCCGAAATAAAAGACACTAGCAACTACCACTCGCTGTTTAAATCCCGCAAAAAGCCCCCAGTCTGTCATGGACTAGGTCTGACTGTAACTTTGCTATTTGTTTAATGAGGTGTACAGTGGATATTCCTGGAGTACATCAGCTTGGTCAACTGCCAGGTTTTAAACAAACAAAATTTATTTGCAAAATTATAAAATGAACTACAAGGAACAGAAAACAGAATACCCGATAACTTATCCTATCCAAACCCTACCTAATGATGCTGTTCTGAAAATTCTTGCAACAATCCCAGTACACAGATCCCTAAGCACAAACAGCAAACAATGGCACAGGCAGCATACAGTTCAAAATCAGAAGGGCAGAAGGACAGAGAGAAGGCTTCCAGTTTCCCCATGACTCTACTCCCTCCCGTACTGAACTGAACAGCTAGAGAGCTGGCCACGTCCCCTTGACAAGACCAAGTTTTCAAAAGGTCTTTCAAGCTTTTGATCTGAAGCAGTATTTGTTTGGGGAAACAACAAGGCCCCAGTGAACCATTCAAAGTTCAGGCACGATGGAGCCTGGCCAATTATCCCCTCTCTAAAAAAAACTCAAGGGCAAACTAACTTGTACCAGACCATTACTGTGACAATTGTTGGGGGCTTATAATCCAATCCAATCAAAGTGATCACCCCTTTCTTATTTTTAGTTCATCCATATAGCTAGACAATCACCCAGGAATATTCTGTCTAAGTACAAGTTGAATTCCCTAATCAAAAACATCATTCCCTCACCTCTCTTGTGCACCTTTTTATCCTTCCGATAGCATCAACATGCCAAGCATTAAGCTGCCAGTTATCATCCTCCCTCAGCCAAATTTCTGCAAAGGGTATGATATCCCAGTCCCATGTTCCTATCCATACCCTACGTACATCTGCCTTACCTGTCAGTCCTCTTGCGTTGAAATAAATGTGTTTAATTCATTGTTTTTCCTCATAGCCCGCCATGCTCTTGCCTGCCTTGTTTATTGAACTTTCTCCCTTTATCTTCTGTATCAGTTCTCAACCTTTTCTCTTTTCTCATTGTTGCTCCCATCCCTGACCCCCATCACGGTTTAAGAAAATGCAGTCAGAGAGGAGAAGGGTATTATTAAGCAGGAGAGGGGTCAGAAGGGATTTACCAGGATGTGGCCAGGTATGGAAGGTTTGAGTTATAAAGAAAGGCTGAAACGTTTTTTCACTGGAGCGTAGGAGGTTGAGAGGTGACCTGATAGAGGTTTATAAAATAATGAGAGGTATAGATAGAGTTGATGGTAGTTGTCTTTTTCCCTAAGATGGGGAATTTCAAGACTAGGGGGACATTTTTAAGGAGAAAGTGAGGACTGCAGATGCTGGAGATCAGAGCTGAAAATGTGTTGCTGGAAAAGCGCAGCAGGTCAGGCAGCATTCAAGGAGCAGGAGAGTCGATGTTTCGGGCAATTTTTAAGGTGAGCAGTGAGAAGAGAGAGATTTGAACAAGATATGAGGCAATTTTTTTACACCAAGAGTAGTTTGTGTGTGGACTTCCTGAGAAATGATGGATGTGGGTACAATTACAGCGTTTAAAAGATATTTTGATGGATACGTGAATAGGAAAGGTTTGGAGGGATATGAGCCAAGACCAGGCAGGTGAGACTAACTTAGTTTGGGATTATGTTCAGCATGGACAGGTTAAACCAAAGTGTTTCCATGCTGTATGAATCTATGACTCTGACCAATCAGAAAGAGGCTGGCAAGAAGTCAGGAAAGCTCCAGAGTGCATTGCGATCCGGAACAGATTAGTGTTGGATCACCACATTTATTTCTGGAGAAGGTGGGACGTACAAGTGTTCTGGTTTTCTGAAGGTATTGCTGAATGTGATGGTGGGATTTAAAACTAATTTTTGCAGGGGTCTGGGATACTAAATGGAGGTTCAGTAAAGGTTGATGTACTGAAAAGTATTGAAGAACCCACCATTGCAATGCAGAAATTCGTGCAAATATATTCAAGTTAGTGCAGAATGGAGTGTGGCAAAGATGGATGGTATTTTTTAATGCAAGGAGTCTTGTGAGTAAGGCAGAGGAGTTGTGCGTGTTTATTAATGTATGAGGATCTAATATCATTGCTATCACAGAGATGGTTGTGGTTGAGGAAAGAACATGATTGTCAGCACAATATTCTGGGTTATAGAATCTTCAGGTGAGATAGGGGAGATGGGTGAGGGTGTAAAAGAGCTGGTGTCACCACATTGATCAGGGAGTCAGTTACTCCAGTAAGCAGGAATAATATCTTAAAAACAAACACAAACAATGCTGCAGAACACAGAAGGTCTGGCAGAATCAATAGAGAGATAAACAGAGTTAATTAGTTGAGTCCAGTACAAGGCTTCTTCAGAGTTGAAAGTTGTAGGAAAATGGGCCTTTATACTTTTGTCAGAGACAGAGGAGGGTGTAGGGGCCAGAGGACCAGTGCAAAAGACAGGGGGCAGCAGCAGCAAGAGAGAACAGCTCCTTCGGGTGATTGATGGCGGTTGCAGCTGCCATGGTGATCGGTCTTCCTGTGGTTTTTTTGTTTCTGCATGGGAGTCGGTTGGGGCAGGGCCCCATGCAGTCCCAGATCCTTGGCTGGCTCTGGCTCTAGCACTGAGGTCACAGATGAGGCCTGAGCCAGGATCCCGATGACTGGTGGCAGCTTCGCAGGGAGAGCAGTAGGTAGGAGATCAGGCCCATGGCTCCAGCTCAGACATAGAGGCTTGTGGGAGACGTGGCAATGGCAGGGGTGGGTCCATAATTAAGAACTCAGAGCCCAATGACAAGACCCTGGAGCCTGTTACAAAGACCCTGGCTGATGTTAAGCAGTGAATGGAGGAGGAGCGGAGGGTATCAAGAAGAAGAGGGAAAGATGAACTCAAAAGCAGTAAAATTTTGCATTAAACTCAGTCTTTCAAGATGACGCTGAATGTGGTGACACATTGCATTTTGCACAAGAGAATACACTTTTTGTTGTATTTTTATATGCAATCATCACTCTTCCAAACCCACTGGTGTTTGTGATTCAGCCAAAAGATCATGCACCTAGCAAAGCTTCTAATGATCCAGCCAGATGGCTAAGCTGATCAGTAAATAACATTTGAAAGCAATGGAAGTTTTTCAGTAATTAGCTCTGGATCTCACACTGAGAGAGCCCTATCTAATCATACAATTCAGAATATTGCTTTACCCTATCAATAACCTACTCCAATACAGATGAAGACTTTTGAATATTAATGTGCTGCTCTTTCAATTGGTGACTTGCTGATAGTCAGAGGCAACAGTGTAGGAACCATACTATTTAATAGTTACTTAACTTTTCCAACTATAGAACTATTACACCTCACTTTAGTAAGCATAGTTATAATTTAGGCGATAACATTTCATGATGGAATGCTAAGAAAGCAATACAGATTTACTTCTCTCTTATAATCTTCTAACTTTAAACATTTGGTTAGAGGTGAGACTGCCAGATCAATGGACAAGCAATCATGTTTTTCCCAAATCCATGTACATTTCATCTTATATAGGGATTACAAAACTGCAGCCACACATTCAAAACTAATTAAAATTTCATTACGTAAAATGAACTCGGGTAGCAGGGGATGACAATTATATTTCTAATATGGGAGAAGACCCGTTCATTTTTAGAAGAAATCTTAGATAGCTTTTCTTTGGCTGAAGTTCAACTTGGTTTGGATTCACTTGGAAGCTATTCCTTTTAAAACCAGCGCTTTGCCCAAACCCTGAGGACAGGGAATGAATGCCCTTTGATCGTAACTGTTCTGAAAACAAATCATTTAACTCAATAGAAATGTTTAGTGTGGAAATTGAATGATTAGCTAAGTAGAGTTACACCTGTTATGAAACACAGTAAGAGGCTGACTTCTGACTCAACAAGAATAATCCATTCATGAGAAGTTGAAGGACTTTTGGCCAAAAGGAGTGTCCTCATTTTACTTCCAATTCTTGTGCAAGTGGAAGAATAGTTCATTGATGTCTGAAAATGGACCGAAGGCATTTATTTCGGTTCTTACTGAATGACAATCGGCCAAACCCTCCACAGGATACGGTGAGTATTTCAACAAAACAAAACAGTAAAAATCCATGTAAGACAATTTGAGATACTGTTGATTTGTAGATTTTGGTCGTTGTGAATTGTAGACTCTCTGTGGACATCTGGCTGTTTCTAACCTGACAGACATTGCTGCTAAATAGAGAACTGCACCATTTTCCGATAGTTGTGGGAGTGGTGACTATACATTTCACTTGAGATCTAGTCTGAGAAAGATTAATGTCTGAGCTTGCCATTTCAATTCTTTCTCCCAGGATACCGCCAATGAACATGGTGCTGTGGGTGATGAGAATGTGGAACGGGGTAACTGGTCTTCGAAGACTGATTACCTGCTCTCAATGATTGGTAATGCAGTGGGTTTTGGGAATGTTTGGAGATTTCCTTACCTGGCTTACAAAAACGGAGGAGGTATGGTAGAGAAATTAAAAATATCGGAGAGTAAGAAAGGCAGAACTAAATGGATCGATTTGTTGACTTATCCTGAAAATTGTAGTTCAGTAAATAACAAATGTTTATTGCACTAAAAATGATATAGTAAATAATGCAGAGTTAAACAATTTCAATGTGAACTGGTAAATTCAATCCCACAGCTAACAAGTTTGACTACTATTTTCTTATGAAGAGAGAGATATGTCAAGGTAATAGTTTAAAATTAGCAATGTGATGCATCAAATATATGCTATTTATAAACCAAAGTAAATGGTTCATTTATTAATTTGCAATGTATTTTCAATTGATATTGTTTAGAATGCATGAGCCATCCACCTCAGATATATTTACTGCACAATGTGTGAAATCCTCAGAAGAGCAGGCTCCTCAGTCAGGCCCTGTGTTCAGGTTTGTACATTATCATCAAAACTGCTCAAATCAGGGCTCTTCACAACCCACACCATTGGATTGATGGAAACCAAGCGCAAATGTATAAGAAATGTCACAACATGACTGTGTAAAGTGACCTGAAAAGATATCTGATTGTGTTAGAGAGTGAAATTCACAAAACGGGAATTTGGACATTCGTAGAGATTTCAGGGTAAATTTTAATCCACCCCACACAGTGTAAGCATGGAGTTTCACTTGAAAATTGAAATCCTTTCCGCTATTTTCCAGGTGCATTCCTTATTCCCTATTCTGTCATGCTGGCCCTTGTTGGGATACCATTGTTTTTCTTGGAGTGTTCCTTTGGTCAGTTTGCCAGCCTTGGGCCTGTTGCAGTGTGGAGGGCTGTGCCTATGTTACAAGGTGAATGTTTATTTTATCGATACAGTCGCAGCAAATTCGGAAAAGTAATAGTGTTGATTTAATAAATAATAATAAACCTCCCTTATCTGACAAAGGTTAAAGCCAAGCTTGTGAAGTAATGTTGCACTCTGATCTGCCATACACGTTATTAGATGTGGTACATGCTGTCTATTGGTTTTTGGCTCATAGTTTGTCAGGTTTTTTTATAAAAATGATGAATTGAAACCCAGGATTCGGGACCTAACACAGCAGAGTGACATCACTGGTAAGGCATAAGTTCATTGGTTGATAATAGCTACTAACATGACTATTATTGGCTACTTTCAGGTTGAAGGTAAATAAGGGAAATATTTAAGGTTACAAATTAAAAGATCAGTTGGAATTTTTTGAAAAAAAAATTAAGAACTTTTTAAATAAAATCGAGATGTAGGGCTAGACAATATCTTGTAACTGCATGAAATTGGAGTTGATGGACCCTACTGAGGAGCTGAAAATGTGTTGCTGGAAAAGCGCAGCAGGTCAGGCTGCATCCAAGGAGCAGGAGAATCGACGTTTCGGGCATGAGCCCTTCTTCAGGAATGAGAAGAGTGTGCCAAGCAGGCTAAGATAAAAGGTAGGGAGGAGGGACTTGGGGGAGGGGTGTTGGAAGTGCGATAGATGGAAGGAGGTTAAGGTGAGGGTGATAGGTTGGAGTGGGGTTGTGGCGGAGAGGTCAGGAAGAAGATTGCAGGTTAGGAAGGTGGTGCTGAGTTCGAGGGTTGGGACTGAGACAAGGTGGGGGAGGGGAAATGAGGAAACTGGAGAAATCTGAGTTCATCCCTTATGGTTGGAGGGTCCCTAGGCAGAAGATGAGGCACTCTTCCTCCAGTGTTGCTATGGTCTGGTGATGGAGGAGTCCAAGGACCTGCATGTCCTTGGCGGAGTGGGAGGGGGAGTTGAAGTGTTGAGCCACGGGGTGGTTGGATTGGTTGGTCCGGGTGTCCCAGAGGTGTTCTCTGAAATGTTCCGCAAGTAGGCGGCCTGTCTCCCCAATATAGAGGAGGCCACATCGGGTGCAGCGGATGCAGCAAATGATGTGTGTGGAGGTGCAGGTGAATTTGTGGCAGATATGGAAGGATCCCTTGGGGCCTTGAAGGGAAGTAAGGGGGGAGGTGTAGGTGCAAGTTTTGCATTTCTTGCAGTTGCAGGGGAAAGTACTGGGAGTGGAGGTTGGGTTGGTGGGGGGTGTGGACCTGACGAGGGAGTCACGGAGGGAGTGGTCTTTTCGGAACGCTGATAGGGGAGGGGAGGGAAATATATCCCTGGTGGTGGGGTCCGTTTGGAGGTGGCGGAAATGATGACGGATGATATGAGGTTCAATGTGACCACATCTGTGACAAGTGTTGGTTTCTCTTGTGTATGACCTGTCCTTCTTTGTGTGTGGCTGCATCAAGCTGTGTGTAGCTCCTCAGTACACAAACACTAAATCTGACTATGTACTGAGGTTCTACTTGTCCCTGGTGTTGTGAAGGATGGGACTGGTCTTGTTGCTGCAGACTGCTCCAAGGAATTTGACTGTTCCATATCGCTTTTCCTTTGTGAAGAATTTCAAAACACTTTTCATCACAGGTCTATTAGGAAGAGGTCAGTATGTAGCATCCTCAAGACCCTGTTGGAAAAGGACAGGTTAGTCAGCAGACTGTCAAAGTCATTTCGCAGAATGCCTCATCGCCAGAATTTTCCAACAAGCACCATGACATCACTTGGCTCATGGTGAGAAGGGCAGTACCTGTGAGATTCTTCACGTACGCCTGGATTGTCTGCGCCACTGCATGTTGCCTACAAATCGGTTTAAGGAGGGGGAGTTTGTGACTGTCTCACATCTCCTGCTGGAATATGCCTTTGCAAAGAGAGACTGGAGAGAGATGCCACAACTGTGTCACTCGCCCATCTCCACTGACTTGCAGCTGTCTGCACTGGACCCGCTGTTATAGGAGTCACCATTCTTCAGGCGCCATCTCATCACTGCTGGGCCCATTTCAATGCTGCCTCCAATACTGGGTAGACTGTTGGGCCCCACAACCAAGAGTTCCCACTCCGGGCCTCCCGTGATTCCAGCCAGGAGTCTCCTGCTCCGCTGATGCCTTGGTGACACCAGGTGTCCCCGCTCTGGGCCTACTGCGAGCCGGAGTGCCTCATTCCACTGACAGGCCAGTCTGCTGGTGTGCCAAGATTCCCACTCCAGCCACCGTCCTCCAATATGCCAGCACTGGCACCTTAAAGAGTCCATCACCTCCGTCTCCGATTGCTGGAGGAGCAGGGGAATGTCCTTGCTACCATCACTGCCACCTCCAATTACCGGAAGGCTGTCACCACTCCGTGTAAAGCCTGCTCTTGTTGCCTCTGACCAACCCACCAAAGAAACGAGAAATGAAAAGAAAAAAAATCAAGAGAGAGCAGAAATTAAAAGATTTTTAAAACGTAGATGGAAGTGGATGAGCTCTAGATAAGAGTCTGCATGCAGCCCTGCTACACTGTCGCCATCTTGGAAAATTGAGGGTTTGCAGAGCAAAAATGACCCTGACGAGAGTTATGTCCAGGCCTCCCAGCAGCAGTCAGGATATGGGTCAGAAAATAAATCAGGAGGTAGAAAAGGCATGTAAAAAATGATGCACAATTGCAGTAATCATGGGAGTCTTCAATATACAACTGGACGAGGAAAATCAGGTTGGTAGGGGATCCAATAAAAAAGGGATTTGCAGAATGTCTACGAGGTGATTTGTTCGAGCAACTTGTGATAGAGCCCTCCAGGGGACAGGCAATTCTGGATTTGGTGCTGTGTAATGAGGTAAACTCGATTAAGGAGCTTAAGGTGAATGATCCATCGGGGGCAGTGGCCATAATATGATAAAATTCACCCTTCAGTTTGAAATGGAAGAGCAGGAATCTGGTGTAAGATCTTTACAATTGAGTCAATGCAACCAGAAAGCCATGAGGGAGGGGCTGACCTGAGTTGATTGGAAGGGGACCATAACAGGGAGGACGGTAGAGCAGCAATAGCAGGAGTTTCTGGAGGTAGTTTGAGGGGCAAAACAGAAATTCATCCCAAGGAAGAAGAAACATAGTAAAGGGAGGATGAGGCAACCACGGCAGACAAGGGAAGTCAGGAATAGCATCAAATCAAAAGGAAAAGCATCCAATGTGGTGAAAATTAGTGGGAAGTCTGGAAATTTGGAGGCAGTTAAAAACTAGCAGAGGATACTTACAAAAGCAATAAGGGGGAAGAAGATGAAATCTGACGATAAGCAGATTGTAATATAAAAGAAGATTGCAAGAGTTGCTTTAGATGCATAAAAGGTCAGAAAGAGGTGAGAGTGGACATTGGACCATTAGAAAATGAGGCTGGGGAAGTAGTAATGGGGAACAAAGAAATGGTGAAGAAAGTGAATAGGGACTTTGCATCAGTCTTCACTGGTGGAGGCACCATTAGTGTGCCAGGATGTCAAGAGTCAGGAGGCAGAGGTGAGTGTAGGGGCCATTCCTGTGGGGAAGGTGCTGGGGAAGCTGCAAGGTCTGTAGGTGAGTAATTCAGCTGGGTCAGATGGACTACACCCCAGAATCCTGAAGGTGATAGCTGAGGAGATTGTACAGGCATTGTTGGTGAACATTCAGGAATCACTGGAGTCAAGGAAGTTGCCAGACAACTGGAAAATGGTTAATGTAACATCCCTGTTTCGGAAGGTATGGAGGCAGAAGGGAGGAAACTATAAGCCGGTTAGTCTGACCTTGATCATTTATAAGATTTTACAGTCCATTATTAAGGATGAGATTGTGGAGGGTTTGGAAGTGCATGGTAAAGTAGGGCTGAGTTAGCACAGCTTCATCGAGGGTAGGTCATGTCTGACAAGTTTGTTAGAATTCTTTAAGGTGGTAATGAGCAGGTTAGACGAAGGAGAACCAATGGATGTGATCTATTTGAATTTCCAGAAGGCCTAAAATCAGGAGCCATGTATGAAGCTGCTAAATGGGATAAGAGCCGGTGGTGTTAGGGGCAAGGTCCTGACATGGTTAGATTAGTGTGGAAATAGGCCCTTTGGCCCAACAAGTCTACACTGACTCTCCAAACAGTAACCCATCCAGACATGGATAGAGGATTGGCTGACTGGCAGAGGGCAGAGATTAGGGATAAATCCACCAGTTCCACAAGGACTGTTGGGACCACAACATTATACATTAACAATCTGGACAAAGGGACTGGGGGCATCGTTGCTACGTTTGCAGTTGTCGCAAAGATTGGTAGAGGGACAGGAAGGGCTGAGGAAGTGGGAAGGCTGCAGAAGTACTTACAGTAGTGAGGAGAGTGGGCAAAGAAATGGCAGATGGAATACAGGATGGGAAATTGTGAGAGTTATGCAATTTGGTAAGAAGAATAGAAACAAAGACTATTTTCAAATTGGGGAAAGGCTTTGGAAAACCGAAACATAAAGGTAGGAGTTTAGGATTCCCTTAAAGTTAACATGCAGGTTCAGTTGGCAGGTAGGAAGGCAAATACAGCGTTAACATTCATTTCAAGAGGGTTAGGATATAAGAGCAGAGATGTGCTACTGAGGTTCTATAAGGCTCTGGTCAGACGGCATTTGAAATATATGAAAATGTTTGGACCCCATGTCTCAGAGAGGATGTTCTGGCCTTGGAGTGGTCCAGAGGAGGTTTACAAGAATGATCCCAGGGATGAAGGGATTGTCAAATGAGGAACAGTTAAGGACTCAAAGGAGCCTAGGAGGATTTACAGAATAATGACATTTACAGAATAATGACATTTACAGAATAATGAAATTTACAGAATAATGAATGGTCTGAATAGAGTAAACCTGGAGAAGATGTTTCCACTAGTAGGAGAGACTGGGACATGAGGGAACAACCTCAAGCTGAAGGGACAACTCATCAGAACTGAGATAAAGAGGAATGTCCACAGCCAGAGGGTGGTGACTCTGTGGAACTCATTGATGCAGCAGGTTGTGAAGGCCAAGTCATTGAGTATACTCAAGACAGAGATAGATAGGTTCTTGGTGGTAAGGGGTGCAAGAGTTATGGGGAGAACTCAAGAGAATGAGGTTCAAAAATATATCAGCCATGACTGAATGGCAGAGCAGACTCAGTGGGATGAATGGCCTAATTCTGCTCCTATATCTTATGACCTTATGGCCTAAGACTGGGCATGTGTGATTATCACCACTCACAATGATAATGGTGTCCTAAAGAATTAGTGAGAGGGCATATAAAGGTGAAGACAAGGAGCATCATTCTTGTAATCTAGACAAAGAACTATAACATAATTAACATTTCCTGTTTAATACAAAAAGCCTTTGAAATCTTTACTGTTGGACACTGAATGTTGAAGCAGCCAACATAATCGATTAAACAAAACCGATATTTCCCCAAAGGTGTGGTCAGCCACGGCAGTCTCCCTGTTCTGTCCTGTGCTCACTGAAAGAAAATCCAATTTGGTTGAATGACCAGCCAAATGCATGTCAAATACATTATTTTAAATCAATAATTCACAAACCAGACTCCCCTGTTCTTTCTTCTGTTTTCAGGTGTGGGGATTGCTATGATGCTTCTGATTACAATGTCCAACATTTCGTACAACTGCATCGTTGGCTACAGTCTATACTACCTGTTTGCTTCCTTCCAATCACCCCTACCATGGGCAGACTGCTTCAGTTGGTGGGGAGCAGATGAAACATGCAGCAGGACCCCCAAAGGTACAGTGTTAGCTTCTACTGGGGAAAGTGTACACACTGACTGTTCATTGTTCATTCTGTCAGTCTGAGTGAGGGAGAGAGATGAACAATAGTTTCAGTGACCATCCTCATTGTGGCCATACAGCAGAAAGACTCGGATAGAAAGCAGCAGCAGGAATCATGGCACTGAGTCACTGGAATAGCAGGACAGTCAGTCAGAAATAAATAGTGAAACATCAGAATTTAACAGTCTTTCACATGTCTCACGTTTACTTTCACCTTGTCAATAAGTCTGTGTTGTGTTCTTTCTGACTGCGTTCATTGTTTGTATCTCTCTCCATCCCTGTATTGTGTCTCACACTGACTCCCTTCTCTGTCTATTACTGTGTTTTTTGCAGCTATCATTTTCTTAACTTATTCTCTTTCTCTGAGTTTTTCCAAATATCGATCATCTCACATATATTTCTTACACAGTCTGACTCTAAGACACACAGAGTTTTTGTTGCAATTATTTAAATGTCTCATCTCTTTAATTTCATCTCATCTTCCACAATAACACTATTTAACTCAGGATGTCTCATGTCACTATCAAAGGTTCATGTTGTGTGAATTGACAAGACTTAATGTGAAATCTTGATGTGAGTCAAGTTGAAATTTCTGAAACAGAGGACAAAATACTTCAGCTTTGAAAGAAAATCTACTTTTAAATAAACTGGGATTGTGGGTGTTCCCCTGACCATACTGTACAGACTGGGGCTGTGGGTGATCCTGGACATCAACTACAGTCTGCACAATATGGTGATAAATCACCCACAGTCCCAGTCTGTACAATACAGACAGGGGTCACCCACAGTCCCAGTCTGTACAATACTGTCAGGGATCACCCACAGTCCCAGTCTGTACAATACAGTCAGGGATCAACCACAGTCCCAGTCTGTACAATACAGTCAGGGATCACCCACAGTCCCAGTCTGTACAATACAGTCAGGGATCACCCACAGTCCCAGTCTGTACAATACAGTCAGGGATACACCACAGTCCCAGTCTGTACAATACAGTCAGGGATCATCCACAGTCCCAGTCTGTACAATACAGTCAGGGATCACCACAGTCCCAGTCTGTACAATACAGTCAGGGATCACCACAGTCCCAGTCTGTACAATACAGTCAGGGATCACCCACAGTCCCAGTCTGTACAATACAGTCAGGGATCACCCACAGTCCCAGTCTGTACAATACAGTCAGGGATCACCCACAGTCCCAGTTGTGTACAATACAGTCAGGGATCACCACAGTCCCAGTCTGTACAATACAGTCAGGGATCACCCACAGTCCAGTCTGTACAATACAGTCAGGGATCCCACAGTCCCAGTCTGTACAATACAGTCAGGGATCATCACAGTCCAGTCTGTACAATACAGTCAGGAATCACCACAGTCCCAGAGTGTACAATACTGTCAGGGATCATCCACAGTGCCAGTCTGTACAATACAGTCGGATCACTCCCAGTCCCAGGTGTACAATCAGTCAGGGATCATCCACAGTGCCAGTCTGTACAATACAGTCAGGGATCACCCACAGTCCCAGAGTGTACCACTGTCAGGGATCATCCACATGCCAGTCTGTACAATACAGTCGGGATCATCCACAGTGCAGTCTGTACAATACAGTCAAGGATCACCCACAGTCCCAGAGTGTACAAACTGTCAGGGATCATCCACAGTCCAGTCTGTACAATACTGTAGGGATTCCAGTGCAGTGTACAATACAGTCAGGGATCACCCAGTCCAGCTTATATACAGTCAGGGATCACCCACAGACCCAGCCTGTACAATACAGTCAGGGATACACCCACAGTCGCAGCCTGTACAATACAGTCAGGGATCACCCACAGTCCCAGTCTGTACAATACATCAGGGATACCATAGTCCCAGTCTGTACAATACGGCAAGAATCACCACAAACAGCCTGGACAATACAGTCAGGGATCCCACAGTCCCAGTCTGTACAATACAGTCAGGGATCACTCACAGTCCCAGACAGTGTACAATACTGTCAGGGATCATCCACAGTGCCAGAGTGTACAATACAGTCAGGGTCACCCACAGTCCCAGTCTGTACAATACAGTCAGGGATCACCACCGTCCCAGTCTGTACAATATTGTCAGGGATCACCGACAGTCCCAGAGTGTACAATGCAGTCAGGGATCATCCACAGTCCTGTATTTTTGCATTGAGAGCTTCATATCTTTATTCCAAAAAAAAACTCTCGAAATTTTAGGACATTTCCATTATCCAATATTCCAGAAGAATAGAACTCAGTTTTTCTCTGCCTCAGACGAAGTGATGGAAGCTGGTACAATTAAAACATTTAAAAGTTAGCTGGATGTGTATATGAATGTGAAGGGTTGAGATGGATACGGGCCAAATGTTGGCAAATCGGACTAGATTAATTTCGGATATGTTTTTTAGCATGGACAAGTTGGACTGAAAGGTTCTGTTCCTGTGCTGTACATCTCTCTGACTCGATGACTTTGATGTTATTTGTTCCATTTAGTATTTCAAAATCCGTGACGAAGTCATCTTTTTAGTTTTTAATTTATAAAGATAGAATCATTGTCTGTCTAATACCATACAGTTAGGGACATCTATCAACACCCAGAAGACATGGATTTTCCATTATACACCCACAGAATTCAGTGATGGAAGTCCTTATCTCCATAGGCTAGGACTCATTCAAGTAGCGATCGATTTCCACATCTTCTACTTCAGAATTTGGAATGTTACATCTTGCCAAAAATAATTAGATATGAAGAAGTTATTTGAGCTAAAATTACAATGTAATTTTTGAAAACAGTTGTTTCATCTTATCCTTGAGATTTATGTTATTTGAAATTCATTTTTTACATTGCTAGTTTCTGAAAGTGAATTGATAAGAGTACATCAACAATGTGGTTCATCTGGGCTCAGAGTAATTATGGATGTCCGTAAGATCATAAGACCATAAGATATAGGAGCAGAATTAAGCCAATTGTCCCATCAGGTATGCTCCACTATTCGATCATCACTGATATGTTTTCAAACTCATTCTTCTGCCTTCTCCCTGTAATGCTTGATCACCTACAATTAAGAACTATTTTATCTCTGCCTTAAATTCACCCAATGACTTGGCCTCCACAGCCCTCTGTAGCAATGAGTTCCATAGATTCATCACTCTCTGGCTGAAGAAATTTCTCCTCACCTCAGTTCAAAAGGGTTATCCCTCCACTCTGAGACTGTGCCCTAGGATCCTGGCCTCTCCTATGCATGGAAACAACTTCTCCACATCTACTCTATCCAGGCCTGTCAGTATTCTTAAAATTTCACTGAGATACACCTCAAGGAAAGACACAGAGTCCTCAACTGCTCATCATGTGATAAGCCCTTCATCCCCAGGATCATTCTTGTAAACCTCCTCTGAATCTCTTCCAATGCCAGCACATCCTTCCTTAGATACAGGGCACAAAACTGCTCACAATATTCCAAATGAGGCCTGACCAAAGCTTTACACAGACTCTACAGTACATCCCTGTTCTTGAGTTCTAGCTCTCTTGAAGTGAGTTGCATTTGCCTTCATAACTGCCAATGAAACTTGCATGTTAACCTTAAGGGAATCCTGAACCAAGACTCTCAAGACCATGTGTACTTCAGATTTCTGAAGCCTTTCCCCATTTAGAAAATAGTCTATGCTTCTATTCTTCCTACCAAAAGTGCACTTCCTCACACTTTTCCACATTGTATTCCATCTGCCACTTCTTTGCCCACTCTCTTAATCTCTGTAAGCCTTCTATAACCTCCTCACTTCCTCACCACTACCTGTCCCTTCACTTAGCTTGTCTCATCTGCAAACTTAGCAACAATGCCCTTAGCTCCTTCATCCAGATTGTTAATGTATAATGTGAAGGTCCCAACACTGATACCTGCAGAACTCCACTAGTCACCGGCTGCAATACCCAAAAAAGCCCTTTATCACCACTCTCTATCTTCTGCCAGGCAGCCAATCTCTATCCATGCCAGTACTATGCCCCAAATGCCATGTGCTCTTATCTTATTTAACAGCATCCTGCTTCAGTCACCAATCAGCTGAAAGGCTTTTAAAATTAAATGCATCATAAACTAAATATAATGCATTCTTTTTGTGTGTAACCACAGCTAGAGAAGGAGATCTTCTTTATGAAAATCCTCCACCTCACTAAGAAAGCTTCAGTACAATCAATAATTAACAATCTGCTCTGAAAACCCTGCACATGGCTTCACAGCTGTGACACCCTGCCCCCAACTTCCTCTGGAAATGTGATATCACCCCCAGTTCTCTGCCGATATGAAACTTGACCCCCCCCCCATTCACTGTTACCATTGGACTCCATCCCCTCCACCAATGTTGTTGCTACTGGAACCGACAACAGACTGCTCCCTTCCCCCAAAAATTCTCCTATCATCCTCAAGTTACCCTCAACACTGGACTATTTAGCAAACTCCATGGATCCTGCACCATGGCATCGTACCACTTGGCACCTACACCTCCTCAGCTGGACCTTTCCACCTGGCAACCTGTCACCCTGCTCCTATCCACATGGAATTTTACATAGCTCGATTTGCATATCTGCACCTACCTACGTGCACCCTATTTAGCTGGCACCTTTTCCTATCAGTTTAGCACCTTCCCTTCCCTGCACCCTAACACACATTTATGTTATGAACTTCCTGTTTGACAGCAGCTGTCAGGAACTTTAAATGTGAGAAGACAGCAGTTGTGAAAAGGGGTTTGCTTTCCCTGCAGGCTCTGGCTCTGACTGTGCAGCTGTCGATTGAAAATGTGGCTCCCCATTTCTGAGAGAGCCCTGAGTTGAATCTACCGCTCAGAACTGTGGAGCTCCATTCATTCATTTTGTAAAACAAGGAGTGGGTGTAGCAAGGTATGTGAGACTCTCCTTCCCTGGATAATCCAGCCCATTATAATCCTTAAAGTCTTCTCAATAACTACTAGTGAATACTTTTGAAGTAACTTTTTATATACAGTACCATTTTAATTTGGTTTTCTAATTACTTTTATGCAGACTTTTATCCAACAAGAGATTAAGCAGATTGAGCACCAGAGCAGGACTGTGCTGAGAGTGAGTGCACGGACTGTACCTCTGTGTTCTGATCTATGCATAACCTTACCCATGTAATCAAAAGGATTAACTAATTCAGTCAGAGTGAAACAGTGACCCTGGTTATATTGAAATGGAATGCAAAATTGATGTATAATACTGAAACATATTTTCCAGAGACTCTCTGCAATCTCACTCTGAGTGATGGATATTTTGAAATCGTTAATATAACACAGCTGCAGGAAAACAATGGATCTTGTCCAAATGGATCAGAAATCTCCAATCCTCACCAGGGCCCGAGTGAGCAATACTGGGAGTAAGTACCTTGCTGCAGATAGCTGCACCAATAACCTACACAGTTGGGCAGTAACTCCTCTTGGGTTGGTTAGTTTGTTTATATGTGTTTAATGAGAGAGAAGCTGTTTCATTTTGATTGAGGTATTATTTACATTGCACACTTGTTACAAAATGGCATCATGGAAAGGAAACTTTTACTATTTAATATTCCTCTGGTTTCTAAGCATTGTAACTTTGACAATATTTATAAAGCAAAACACTTTTCTTTGTTTTCTTGCTCTTCAAGGATAATATTCATGACCAGAATTCTTAAACATGAAATGGTTAGAATCATGTGTGACTGATGTTCATTTCTCTGCTTTTAATTGTAATAAGTTATTATTTTAACACACAGTCCTGGGATGGATTTAGATTAACTGTCTGGAGGTAGATACCATGTGTAGGAAGATGAAGGAGCTGAATTCATTGGAAGACATAGTGACTAAACCAGATAGT